>NC_071093.1:44319702-44619702 GCF_027358695.1 Spea bombifrons
TTCTTTAGATTTTATTGTTTGCAGACTGTGCGTCCGGACAGAGAGCTTATTTTCTACCTAAATAACAATTCTACTCGCCGATTATTTGAAAAACGAGGACGGTCTCTGCTGATGCTCAGTTTGTGAAGAGTAAAAGCTAAAAAAAACTTTTAAAACTTAGATCTAGAAAAACCATCTTGTTTTCTGGATACGGGGAAGTCTAGAAGCTGAAGCTCTGAGCGGTTGAAGTGCGGATTTTATTGATCGGGTGTTTAAAGTACTTTTGTACTTTTTTACGGTATAAAAGAAGTATCTGCAGACTATTAGTTTAGAATGTAGAAGCTTGCTATGATATGAATAATTGTATAATTTAACTAACTTAAATTATTATGAAAGTAAATTAATTCCAGGGCTATTTACAGTACAATAATATACCCCCCCCCCGTGCCATGTACAGTAATGTTGGTCGGTGGCAAAAACCCGGTTTTATCTAATTTTGTCCTAGTAACCTCCCTTTATCTGCAGACCCGGAGCTGCCGTTGCTGTCAGTCATGTGACACCACACTGAGCTGATGCTTTATGGCAATGCTAATTAAGTCCCTTTTATTAGTCAGAGTGTCTGCTGAGTGATTAAGACTGAGCCATTCTATTGTTCCCACAAGCAGTATGATAAGGAGAATCATACAAATGGCTGATATGCAGCTACCTGAAAACATTATATTATGGGGGCAAAAACTACAACGGAGGTAAAAAGCTGCTTAACTTTTTTTTTTTGTCTTTATTATAATTTTACAAGAAAAACCAATTTCCAATTTTAGAAATGGTTTAAGGTGAAATACTGCTTTAGAAAATGTTTGTATTTATTATGCGCTGACAGATGTACTCAGCCGTTTACAGTATAATAAAGTGCGGACACGCAATACATATGTGGGCAGCGGGTATGAATGCGTTGGAGGTGTATGAGGATGAGGATGGTGAATAAGAGGACTGAGTTACTGTTATATACATGATTGTGGATAAATGACAAGCTTTGCAAATTATGACCATAAAAAAAGAGAGACTGACCAGTCCTGGCTCACTTTTTAGATTCAGGAGCCGTATATCTATCCCATCCATGTTTGAATACCCTCACTGTATTACCCTCTACCACTTCTGCTGGGAGGCTGTTCCACTTATCTCCCACCCTCTCAGTAAAGTAAAACTTCCTCCCATTCCATCTGACCCTCTAGTGTTAGATTCCAGTCTCTTGTTGTAACTTTTCTCCTCCCTGCTGTACTTTGTTAAACCTCTTTATGTATTTAAACGTCTCTTTTTTACAGCAGACATGTCTCTTTTTTTCATTTGCCAGCCTGACGATCATCCGACATCCTGCAAATTTTTAGAGGCTATTAAGCCGCGTGTATGACGGCAGTATGATTTTTTTTTTCCCCTTGAGGTATAACTGCAAATGTTTATTCCTCTCGCCGAAGCCTTCTCTCTATCCCGCTAAGTATCAACGTTTTATCGATGCTGCAAAAGACTTGCCTTAAGTGACTGATTCCATGTAATGCGATCGTAACACGGCGCTAAGTGAACGTCGCACAATTTACCAAAAACATTCACTTTTTCCCTTTATTATTTTGAACCTGTGTCGAAGCACGGTGTCCGTGTTATACAAGCTCCCGAGGTGTGGTGAGGCATCAAGCCCGGCGTCTCTCGTGCATCATTTATTCGGAGGCCCTGCTGTAAATAATTAGCTTAAATAATGTGTTACAATAACCGCGTTATCTACCAACAACAGCAACTGGACTAGAAGTTGGCATTAATTCACTCCCTTGACGTAAATTCTGCTGTATAAATATATATATAAATGTACATATGGGTGCCTCGTGACTTCAAATCAATTAGTTGAAGTGAAAATGTAATATTGTTCACCCGTAGATTTATTTCTTCACCCGCCATTGGTCTGGATTCAGTTGTTGAAACAAAATCCTTTCATGGGCCTCTTCGGAGACGTATCGGGGTCAGATTCATTAAATGAGATAAAATATTTAGCTGTGTTTTTTTCCCCCCGTTGCTCTTTGTTGGAGGGTCGGTAATCGATTAGTCGCAATAGATTTGGCTCGGTATCGGAAATGGAATCCAGCTCCTTGCCTCCGTTTAAAGGACGTTTCTAAAGATTTGCCCGTTCCTTTTTTCGAGATCCATTTTGTAGACATAGGCAGTAGCGTTGCTGCGGTGAATTCATTTATTTCATTACCGGGGCTGGGGGGGTAACAAGCATGTGCCGCGCCGTTGGGTGAGGCGTTGACCTGGTGGCTCTTCTTGGCGGGCCCGAAGCCGTCTAAGCCCGTGTTTGCCGATGTGATGGTTTTTTGTGCTGGAGAGCGGACTGCCGTGTGACACCGGTCCATGTTTTCTATTTCCAGGGCCGCAGATCGTGTTGAGTGTCTATGGGCCGGACGTCTTTGGGAATGATGTGGTGAGGGGATACGGTGCGGTTCATCTACCGTTTACACCTGGCAGGTAAGTTGAGCGATCTTCTTCGTATCCCATCATGCATCTTTCCATAAATGCTTCCTTTCTGTGCCGTTATTCCTTCCTATTTAGACCTTACGCCTCTGTCTCTGCTTACTGTCTTCTTCCTCCATATAGCCGCTATTATACAGGATGATATCCCCCTGCCTTTTATATTAAATCTCCACCTCGTGCCGTCATCCATTATTCTCGTCCTTCCTGAATAACAGCAGGGGGATTTCACTGACCCCAAATTTAGCAGGACTGCTCGGAAGATACATCACATATTTTCTTGAGTTTCTAGTGATCTCCAGTATTTCTAGAAGAATCTCTGACTTGATAAGAAAGGACAGGCATGCGTTTCACCTGAAATCATCAAATACAAAGACATCTCTCAATCAAGATACCAAAAAAAAGTGCTAAAAAGTGAAAATAACACATTTCTTCAAGTCAAAAACTGATAAACTTGTACCTATAGCTCCTGTTTCAATCATCATACAGTTTATCCCACCCCCACCTCCCTCTAGATTGTAAGCTCCTTTGAGAAACTTCTGTAAGTCCAAATTTTCCTGTGATCTACGCCCCTTATGTCATGTCCTGTTTGCTCATTGTACAGCACTGCAGAATATGACGGCGCTATAAATAATATCTAATAAAATAATATAATTTATAATAAATAATGTTATTAGCCAAAATTTTCACTTAAATACTTATATTATGAAGGATTCTGAGCTCCCTACAGGATCTATAAAAGGTGTAATATGCCTGAAATAGAGACCTAGATAGCCTTTCATGAAATGTGACACTTTAAAAAAAAAATAATTTCTTTTTTTCTTCCTCTTTGTAAGTGCTTATTGGCCCTGACCATCCAATGTTCTCCTGGAGAAAGCCTGCCGTGACGTCCCAATTTGTTCAGTTATTCACAGCGACTTAAAAAACATTTTTCTGACCAGAATTAATTTCCCTCCGTGTTTTACACAGCGCCTCGCATCAGAATTGATCGAATCGTAATTATTTCTGGAACGCGTTTTTCCGACCTCTCTGCTGGTTCGTTATATAGTAGCCTTTTCGATCATCGTGCTGATGGAGTTGGAATTTCTTTTTTTATTATTCTACTTTTTTTTTTTCCTGACGTTACTGTTTTAAGCCGAAGTGGCAAAGCTGAAAAGCTAATTATTAGACTTTACATAAAAAAAACTAAAATAATCAAGCGGTAACTGGCAAATAGAAAAGTGCAGGGAAGATTTTGGCAAGCCACAGAAGGCAAAATACTTCATTTTAATTGCATTTTAATATATTATTTTTTTTTTACCCTATAACCAAAAAAAAGAACGGATCCAAAGTAAGTCTCCATGGTTTCCGTCACTGAAACATTCCGTGAAGATACAACTGGAAAAGTATTTAGAAAGAACGAGCAGCTTTTGTTCTTCCTCCCGGCTTAAGTACTGGGGGTTAGGTCTCTAATTTGTACGTTACACTTTAGGATTGGCTTGTTGTTACTTTCGTGCCATGGTTGCCCCCCGGGAATGCCATGGGCATCTTTGATATTTGTTTGGTTGACCATCAACCGGATTGTGGAGTAGAAGGACCATCAGCTCAGTGTGCTTTACAAAGATAACACCGGTTTACGGCGGAAGGCTCTCCATTCCACAAATACTACAGGCCCACCCTCAAAAACAAGTCAATCCGGTAGATATTACGGAGAAAACATTGTGGGAATGATAGAAAATCAGCACTGGCCATGGCAGACGCCACAAACCTTCAGCCATAGACACTTACTCTTCAAAGGCTCTACATGCACAAAATCCATTCCTAAGCCGCTACCTAATGAGTTTTAATTTTAAATCTGGCCCTAATACCGATCCTAAGCACTCTTGTAGCCATCGCGCGTGCCCCCCCTAAACCTCGGAGCCGTTCGCACTTTACCCGGGTTCCGGGCACTGTTGGGGCATTATGGGCGATGAGCGGTTTCAGTCCGTGTGGCTCGTGCGCGTTTTCCCAGCTAAACTCCGACCCTGTATCTCACTTAATACTTGAATTACAACCAAGATCTTTGCGTGTTAAGTACCGGCCGTACACGTGTCTCTGCTGTGTCCGTCGCTCTCGTGGTATTAGGGTTACACGGATTGTATTTTCTGCGGCTTTGGCATTTTGGGGTCCTTGTACATTAGTGAGGACCCCGCATCGGCTTATGACGACACGTTATGATCATGTTGCCATTCTGCCCATCGTTAAAAAGAAAAAAATATATATAAAATAGTCTGAAATTAGGTAGAATCTTCAAAAATTGATTAAAACAAAAAAAGAGAGATTCCAATTTTGTTGAGCACCCTCATGTCATTTGGTTCTTATTCATTAACGTCATCTTGTTTTTGTTTCTTCCTCCAGACATAAAAAAACGATCCCCATGTTTGTTCCGGAGTCCTCGTCCAAGCTACAAAAGTTCACGAGGTAAAGTCAAGTTATTACGCAAGTCAAACAGATTCCTCCCCGCGCCGGTTCTGTCGGAGCCGGTGACACATCGTGCAAACATCTCGACCCCTCGCTTCCCCGTCTTCTCCCTCGCTATCCGAGTTAAATCCGGTACAGAAATGGCTTTTTGTGCCGTCTGTTACTTTTTGTTCCTTTTTATAACGAAATTATTTAAAGGAACGTCCAAGGCCACGAGCAAAAAAATGCCGGATACAGTCGGCTTTCAGTACATTTTTTAATTGTCAAAAAATACAAGAGAAGCTCGCGCTCCAATGTCATCGGGGAGCAATGAAGAAACGTAAAGGGTGTATTTTACCCACTTTGGGGTTTTTCAACACCATAAAAGCCCATTCTGAAGGGGTAAGTCGCAAGGAACCGAGTAATGTGATAGAACGCAGGAGAACTTTATTGTTCTAATATCATTTAGCAAGAAGGGCTAAGCTGGCCATGTATAATGTATGAGTTAATGTTTTGAGTCATATCGCATCAAACGAGGCCAGCCGAGCCCTTGGTGCAGGAGTTGGCCCCTTAAGTTCTGGGTCACCTAATAAACCACCATGTTTGATTGACTGCCCCGGTCTTAGAGAAATCCAAGCAGCTTTGGTTGGTTCCTTGCGACTTTACCCACCGCCGGTTGCTAACAGCTCATGTGTTTTGCTAATGTCAACTCATGCATGCGCACCCTCATACCCCGACATTTCATATGGCCGAAGAGGGACACTTTCACTTTAGGGACAGGGCTTTACCAAGATGTATGTGACTTTGTGCCTCATTGCGGGGTATTTCTGTACCTGAGTGGGGTATTTAGAAGAATAATGTGTTTTTTTTTTTTTACCCCATTCAATGTATAAAGCCGTTTGCTGCTGTTTCTATACACATTATCGGGGCTTTTAGGGCCGTAGAACCCTGCGATACCCTCATACCCAGCAAACATTCTGATTTCCTAGAAAAGAGGGCCATTGGGGAAGGAGAGATTCGTCTGAGGGACTGTCCCCCCTAAATAGGGACACTTTGGAGATGCATGTATGTTTTATCCATTCCTGCACTTTATGACCTCCGCAGCACGCTGTCCGTGCCTCCAGCGCAGGCGCTTGTAGAATGCCCTGGGGTACCGGCATCTGTTGAGTCATTTGTAAATTGAAATTATTTTTATAGGACCCCTAAGATGTCAATTTGATTCCCATATCACACCAACAGCGGCCGTAGCGTCATCCGGTGATACCGTTCACTATAAAGGCTCCTTTCTTGAACGTAGGTTTTTCGATATTCTCTGTTTTATTACATTTTTTGTTAATGAATACATGACCCGTGTCATTATTTACAGAACCTTCGCGTTTTTTGTTCTCTCTCAATCTCCAAATTGACCGGCGCAGCCATTGTCACGGTAACTCCTTTTACGAGTACCCCGTTGTGCGAAGTAAATGCCTTTTCTGCCGCGAATCGCTTCCATCTTCTTGACGGTATCTGTCGCTGCTATCGATCGCCCCCCCTGGGGCTAACCTCTCCATCACCATTCCAACTGCCGGAATTTACTGGCGTGTTTCGTAATCGCCGGTCTTTAAACGGAGAAGAAGAAAAAAAACGCCAGGCAAAGTGGCGGGAAAAAAAAATGATTCCGTTCCGACTTTGTGGGATCGATGTGAAGAAAAAAAAAAAAGTACAGAAAGTTGATGTGTGAGAATTTTGAACTAATTAGCCTCATTCTGGAGACAGTATATAGTTTGGGAAAATGCCCGGTGCGTACATTTTAAAGTTCCATTATTGGCGATAATTCCAGAGCCTCATTAAAACAGCCGAGACATCTTATATTCTTCCTCCTAATAAGAGACTTTCACGCTGCCGGCTGACAGAGATTTCCGTTTCTGTTCTTTCTTTTTTTAGCAGTTTATGTGCATCTTAATTGAAAATGCGAAACTGCAGCGGAAAGGGTTTTGTCGGGGATGCTGTGTTGGCGTCTTGGAAATATTTATCTCAAATTCTGGGCTTTATAAGTTGTCTTTGGGGACGTGAGCAGAAAGAGGTGCCCGATTTCTTTTAATTATTATTTTTTTATTATTTTTACATGGAAGCCATTTATACTTAAATTGTTACCAATATAATCCACGCCTGCGGTATGGTTAGGTTTTCAGTCTGTTTGATTGGGTTGGAGGTGTTTTGTGTTGGGCTGGGAGAGCCAATCAGCTTTCACTAAACAGAAGAAGTAACTTTTAACAGGTAAATCCTGGCTGCTTTCATTGGAAAAGAGATAAAAAAACAACATATTTTATTATTATAATGCATGGTTGCATAGGTTTATTTTAAAGAGGAAGTCTTGAGCATAAGGTCCAGCACTGTGTACAGTAATATAGCCCCCCCTGGACTGTGTACAGTAATATAGCCCCCCCGTGCTGTGTACAGTAATGTAGCCCCCCCCAGGGCTGTGTACAGTAATACACTGAGCAGATGCTTTATGGCAATGCTAATGAAGTCCATTCCTCCATAGACGTCCATTAGTCAGAGAGTCCGGCTGGGTGATAAGAAAGCATTATATGAGACCCCCTTTAATTAAGTAAACTATTAAGTGTAGAATTCACCGAATTTGCTGTCCTGTCTCAGCCACTCTTAGGGGTGGAAATATTTCCATTCTCAGTGGCGCAATCACAATGACCTCATATACAAATGAATGATTTGTTCATTTGCATAAGAGGCCTGGGTTGTGATGTCACGTAACACACAGAGAATATACATCGCCTTCATCGATCGGTAGGGCTGAATGTTCTTCTCGTCTTCCTCCTGCGTCGTTTGCACTTCAGGCTCAAACAAAGGAATATTTTTGGACGCCGTAACAGAATTCCTCGCCTTTTGTTAAATGAGCCGTGTTAGATTTGATTATTTCAATCAATCGAGGAGCCGTGGAATAGAACACAATCCGTCGGCTCAGATCCCGAGCCCCTCTTCCCCCGCGAGGAGCCCTTTGTTACGTCCCCCTGGAGAGACGGGGCGCGGGGCAGTTAATGTATTTCGCTGCAGTCGCTTCTTTTCCAGCGGACCACAAGCACAATATGTCGGCGTTCTTCGTTTTATCTTCATAGCGTTACTTTATTTTCATAGCGCGGGATAATCAATTCTTTTTACTGCCAGCGATAAGGTAACAAGCCACTGGAAAAACAATTAAAGTAAGCGCGAAGTTGTAGATGGGAAGCAATTGCCATGGAAACCAGTGGACTGTCCCTACTGAATGCCTTTTTTTTTGCATCAGAATTTGATGTTTATAATTTTTTAATTTTTTTTTTTTTTGTGGTTTTACAAACTTCACAGCCCATAAATCTAAATGAACTAACATAGAAACACAGAACCTGCCGGCGGATCGGCCCCATCCGGCCCCCGTCTAGTCGCCCGTTTCTCCTGCTGTAAAGACTCAAACCTTAATCAGTCGTTGGTCCCATCTTAAGGAGCCGTATGTCTATCCCATGCACTGTATTAGCCTCTACCACTTCTGCTGGGAGGCTGTTCCACTTATCTAACGCCCTCTCAGTAAAGTAAAACTTCCTTACATTCCATCTCAGCCTCTGGCCCTCCCCGCAGCATAACCCTTCAACATTTCATCCGTATACATCAGAAAGCCGCGGACGCAGAAATTACTGTTTTTAGCTGAAAAACGTGTATCATTAGGGGCCGGGCCGCTCCCCGCACGCTGCAGAGGCTACAAAGCGCTGCTTCACGGTGGGCATCGCAGAGTGTTTGAAAAACACTGATTCTCGTAGCTTCACGCGGCGATCGTTCACGGAGTCTAAAAGACCGTTTTCTGTAAGAACCGTGATTCCGGAATCTAGACGTGCTCATCGAGACGTGAGCACAAAACCCCGCTTTTACCTGATTACAGGTTTTTTCCAACCCAGGTATATATTTTGTTGGCTGAGCGTCATGGGGGTGCCTCCACGCTGCCGATCCCTGCTATAGATATTGAATTGCTGGCCGTACACCAGCTGTCAAGCGTAAAATGACATTTTTATACCCGTTAAAGAGCCGGGCGGGGGGGGGGATGTATTGAACGCGGTTTGCGTCGGCTACCTGCGGGGTGTCCGGAGTTCTCTCTCGTGTAGTGATGAGTTTGGAAGGTAAGAGACTGAGGAATACTAACAAAAAAATATTAACGGAATTCAACACCGCGCATCCAAAGTGGGGTTTATCCCGAGTGATCCCCGAATTTCCGCATTTCATTCCCAAATCTGAGTAAGAGCCCATGATATTAAAATAGAGGGCAAGGGAGGACTGGCCCCCACTGGCCCCTTGCCTCTGCTCGTAACTCACTTCACACTAAAACACGCTACCACTCACACTAACACACGCTACCTCTCACACTAACACACGCTACCTCTCACACTAACACACGCTACCTCTCACACTAACACACGCTACCACTCACACTAACACACGCTACCACTCACACTAACACACACTCTAGCACACAGTCCCCCCTCACCTTGCCAGAAGCCTTTCCGAGGTGTGTTTTTTGTTTTTTTTGTTCCATCGCTATCAGGCCGTTGGTAAATATTAGTCCGTGTGTCCGTCTTTGGCCTTTAAAAATGTCAGGTGTTGCGCGGTGATATTTAAACCACGCGGGGACGTCAGGAATCTGTGCCGGGGCGAGAGGAAGAGCAGGAAACTTTAAAAATATAAATCCTTATAAAAAATGTATGGATCGCTGTGAAACCGGGAGCTTTCAGGTCTGTGGACTGTTGGTAAATTATTTAATTCTGCCTACAGTAAGTAATAGAATTTCCCAGGGTGGGCTCTCCGATTTCTGGGGGAGTCACTTCATGTAGTGGTGGAGGCACCAGCCCCCAAAGAGTCTTTGGTGGGTGGCAACTGGGCGTAGAGCAGGTGAAAGTGGGCGGAGAGAGGGAGTGGCCAAACCCATGTTTGCGAGGCTGGATCACAGATCACCCCCGGGGAGCGCCTCGAGTTTTCATGGAATCGCCGATATCCCTCGATGGAGCAGCCGAGGAATACCAGGCTATCACGAGGTTGCTTTCTTTTTAACAAGCCCCTGATGGAGCTGTCCCTACGGTCTGCGGAAAATTACCGATCAGACACATTTTAAAACGATTTTAGCACCCAGCGTGAAAAAGAAATCATCGCTTTGCAGTGAATTGGAGGAGCGGAGCCGTCATTAGCGAGATTAAACAGCCAGTAATACTAACCTTTTTTCCCGGAGTAACTGTATTTTGGGGGTATTGGACTGTGATTGCTACATAGATTTATCCCTTCTGATCATTCATTCATTATAAAGCTAATGTTTCAAAGTTTTACTTTACAGCGAGGGTGGTCCATAAGTTGAACAGCCTTCCGGCAGAAGAGGTAGAGTTTCATACAGTGAAGGGATAGGCATATATTGTATTATCTTGAATGTGAGACAAAAGCAAGGACTGAATAAGGTTTGACGTTTCTACAGCAGGTGGGTCGAAGGATCCTTATCGGCCGCCGCGTTCTCGGTTTCTATCGATGCTAGAGGAAGTGTCACGCAGGCGGCTTCCCGGCAATGCTTATCGTGATGGGTGTAGTCCCCGGAAGAGAATTGTGACGAGAATGGGTTAATGGTGTGATGAAGGCATGTCAGTGTAGGGGTTGATTGCAAACCGGGTAAATACCCAGCGGACCCTCACAGGCCACCCACCGGCAGCAGATATGTTATTTATCGGCTGCTGGCCTTAAAGCGCCGGGATCGATTTTAATCCCCGGCCCTGTCTAATTGCGTCTCAGGAAGGCAAACTACTTGGATTAACGTGGACTCGGTGGAGAAACGGCCGAAGCGGTTTACCAGGAGTTAATGCCTTACAGAAGCGGAGGCGAGCCAAGATGCTTAAGGCGCGTGCCGCGTTAATTACTTTCCTTTGCACGGGTTCCGTGCCATTCTCGTAACCCGTAGCGATATATGTATTTTTCGCTACTTAAAGGACCCTCCGATTTAAAGGGTCACTCGCTATTGTTTATGACATCACACGCACGAGATAAACATCAGCAATGGGTTAAGCTGGAACTTCTGCCATCAGCAACGACGACGTCTCAACCGCTGAGTTTGCATCTTAGGACATTTTCGGGAAAGTTTTGTTTTCCGGAGCGGCGCGGAGATAACCGCCACCAATTTCGGTGATGAGCCGGTGAAACATCTGCAGCGTTCCACGGGATGCCCGCCTGCCGGTCGCCGTTCTTTCCGCGGAGCTCGCATTCAAGCCTCACAATCGACCCTGATTTCATTCTTCTCCCTTTTTGTTGTTTGTGTCCAAAAAGGGATTGAGCCGACGTCCGAGCGGCTTCCATCGGAGCGAGCCGTGGGCCAGCTGTACACCCACGCGCCGGACGGACAAAGCCGAGGGTCATTACCGGCAGTTTCCCATTGTCTGCCGGGCATCGTGCCTTTCAGCGCAGAACGGGAGCTGCGCCAGCAAACTTTTGTTTTTCTTCTGAAAGACAACAAAACAAAAACTTCCAAAGTAAGGTAATCGCTCCGCTAAGATGCTCGCCTCCTCCTGTGCGTCTGCTCCCTGCGTATCGCAGATATGGACTCCAACAGGTGCGGGCTGTGTCCGTCCTTCAGCGTCAGATCATTCTGTCCAAAAAAAAGTTCCACTGTCCAAGTTTCTGATTTTTTTTTTATGAGGTCATCAAAAGTAACGTCATCATTCATGCTTCCATTTCCTGCAAGTTCTCCTCTACCCTGCGAAAATTTTCCATCGCCGAAGAATTTATTTTTGGACGGGATTTGGCCGTTCAGCTTGAGGGGCCGCATCTAAACCGACCTAAGATGGACAGCAAAATATGTTTGTTTTTTTCCTCCCCGACCAAGCCTGGACTTTTACATTATTTACAGAGAATGAATAACATTAGACAAAGATGTCTTACCGAAGGCTTTCTGATTATCCGTTTTGTTGAGCGCACGGATACCGGGGCAGATAAGCGTATATTTAAAAGCACGAGTGGATCGAGGGAAAAAGAAGGTACGGCTATCCAAAAGCCCCTGCCGAAAGAACATACCCATCTCAGATCTCTACAAACAGGACAAGCACATATAATAATCGGCGGTAGAGCAGAATCCATTTACATCGCTCAAATATTTTCGCCGGTAAATCATTCCGTGAGCGTTCTTTTAAAAGAATACATGTCAAGGGTTTAGGTGGAATGGAAGTTTTACTTTCCTGAGAGGGTGGTAAATAAGTGGAACAGCCTCCCAGCAGAGGTGGTAGAGGGTAATACAGTGAGGGGATTAAACATGCATGGGATAGACATACGGCTCCTGAATCTAAGACGAGACCAACGACTGATTAAGGTTTGAGTCTTTATAGCAGGAGAAACGGGCGACTAGATGGGGGCCGGATGGGGCCGATCTGCCGGCAGGTTCTGTGTTTCATTCTTGGAGAGTTCTATCCAATCCTAACGTGGCTGAATTTCTCACCACGGAGCTGAATCTGTGGCACCGCGTTACGTTTAACCCATTTAGGCCGCGTCTGCTCCCGCGGCTCCTATATGACATTTAAAGAGCGTCGGTGATTATAAATTCGTCTGAAAGATCCCGCCGGGCTCCGGACCCCTCGTTAGTTAAAGGCTCCCAAGAAAATATATATTTTACGGGGAAATGAATGAAATATAAATAAATGAAGCCGGATTCATGCGCTGCGGCGCGGGGGGGGTTGTTAAGCGAGGCATCCATTGAAGTTATCTTAATTTGTATGATTACGTTCCAGCCTTGATCGAGAACCCTTTGAAGTCCGCCTGCGATGCCCCTAATGATCTTCTCATTAACTCACCATTACCGACCGTTACTTTATGTTTTTTGCCTGCGCCGTGGCAGCTGGTTTGCGGTACACTGCCCGATATTTACCAAAGTATATGCTTTTCTTGTATTATGCATCTGTGCATTTTTTCTTTTTAAATTATTTTATTCACCATTTATCATATTTTTATTTCATTTTTTTTTTTTTTTTTTTTTTTTTTTACATTTTGTTTAACCCCTTAATGACAAAGCCCATACATGTACGGGCTCAAAATGCATTGTTTTCAACCAGTCGCCATACTTTGCATGACCGTCGGCGTTTAACAGGTTAAGAAAAACTATTAACTGTCGGTGCTGAGTCCATCATGTGTTTTCTGTACGATGTTTTTTCTATATGCAGCTCGGCTAATTGGAGTTTTTTTTTTTTTTTAAATGTTATTGCAAATCCGAGTATAATGTTCTCGGCAGATTACCGGCAGCTAGTCTGTAATTACGTACTTGCGAGATTCAGTAGCGCGTCGGGATGTAGAATTTATACGCCGGTAGAGAGACCGCCCCAGCCTTTAATGTACGTATAGACTGACGCAGAAGACCCTAATATGCCCCTGGGGCAGATTTTCAAAGCTTCTTCGGGTGGCAACGTTCCAGCTTCTCCCTCACAGGATATTTCTGAGAGTTCTTGAGAATGGCTGCTGAATCTTTTGATTGGATTATTATTATTATTATTATTTTATTATTTATTTTATTGGACAGCCTGGATTTCTTTGATCTTCCCCCAAAACATCACAGTCTCAGGAACGCATGCGCTCTGGCATCACGTAGATGGCTCCTGCCAAGCATGGAAGTCATACGCCGACGGGATCTCTCGTTGGCCACCGGGGAACTTTCTAAATGAGCCGCCCCTGAAACTCAACCGACTGTGTTACCCAAATGGCTGTAATACCCATCCTCGTGGAAACCCTGACTTGCCGTTATTTAAAGATACTTCTTTGAGTCACCTGTATCCAAGCAGGGATATCAACCACATCATACTGGGAGCAAAAGCACCAACTGGGATTCTTAAATATGATCACAGCGGGGGGAATAGGAAGAAATCTGCTCCAGACTGTGTGACCCCCAGAATCTGCCCCGGAGACCCTGAGCTTGGAACATTGCGCTCCCACTGAAGGTAGTTCCATTGAAATCAGTTGGAGTAGCATCAGCCTATCACATGCGTCCTAGCAAACTATCAGCCTATAGTAATAGACATTACGGGCTGCTGCTTCTCCTATTTATTGAATGGGTTATTCTGAGGGTGAAGAAGGAAGTGTACCGAGGAATGCTTCCTGCTTCCTGTAGAGGCTGCTGGGGGCGGAGCTAAAAGCCACAAACGTCTCATTTTCCTATAACTAAAGAACGCCTGAATGCAGAATGCATATGTGCGGAGGGAAAATTGGGCTGGGTTGGACCTTTAAATTCTATTAATGGTTTGAGTGCCAAGTAACAAAACAACAAATAATGAAGATCCGCCGACTGCTTCCCAGAACTCCTCTTTCTTCTTTTCCTGGAAAAATAACGGTTTTGGTTTTGAAGTGTTGTGCTAAATTCTCGGGTCGGGTTGGTTGAGTCGCGAAGGAGCATTCCTCCCGCATTTCCAAACCTCACACCTGCTGCCTTTTACTAACAAGAACATAAAAGCGGGAGACTTCTGTGCTCTCGGCGTTTGATGTTCTCCTCTTTTAACTTTTATTGTCCTTCAAAAACTGAATTGATTTGCTGTAGACTGAGAAAAAAAAACAACAAATTGGAAATAATTGGAAGATTTCTACGACATTCTGTCCCTTTCTTTAATCCCAGTGGGTTCTTTTCTATTTTAAAGATACCTTTACCACTTCTGCTGGGAGGCGGTTCCACTTATCTACCCCCTTAATAAAGTAAAAGTTGCTTCCATTCAATCTAATCTCCTGTACTTTTGTTAAATTCATTTCAGTATATAAACCGTTTGGATAAACTATACATGAGATGGCTGGATGAGCTCTCCCTGCGCATTTCGCGATATAACTTCATGATTATATGGCGATCCTACTCGGATTGTTTGAAATTGTCAGTTCCCTGAAACAAAGACTTAATACCCCATTTTGTAGCTGAAATTCACAAGATATCGGTAATGTTCCGCGGCTCCAGATTAGCTTTTTTTTATTCAAAGTAAAAAAAAAAAAATAATAAAAAAAAAAAAAGACTAAAAGGCAATTTTAAACCGACCGAAACGCTGAATAAAATGACTGATTTCGGTAATTTTGCTGCCAATTTCAGGAAAGTCAAAACTTCAGAAAAAAATACTGGAAGCCAACAAATGACTTTGAAATAGGTTGCAATTCCTGTAAATGTGCTTTTTACACGAAGCGGCGCATGTTCGCCGTCTCGGTCTGGGCTGGCATCGGGTTCCTGGCTGCTTAAGAATTTTTAGTTAGAACTTTAATCGAATGCTGGACCTCGCCGGCTTTTGGGGTATGAGGGACAGGATCTCTGAATAATTTGTGGTCTGGCAAAGGGGGTATGGAGACATAATGGGCAACCCAATGGGCGCTTATTTTTCTTCTTCTGTCCCATATATATATATATAAAAAAAATGTATTATTATTATTTATTTTATTTTTTTATTATTTATTTTTTACGGTATTTTTCCGACAATAAAACAGAAATCTAAAAAGAAGACCCATAACTGGCAAGGTTTTTGGCTATGTTTGGTCAAGGTGGATTAGGATAGATGAGGGCACGTCTTTATAGAAATAAATATAAAATAACGTCTTCATATAAATAAACTTTTACAACATAAGAAAAGTCGAGAAGATCCAAGGAGCCGGAATATGAATCCGTGTCGTGTTTTGGTGCTACCCAAGAAAGCGTTCGCTCCGAAGAGTAATGTAACCGCGATGTAACGAGGCTCTGCCCAGCTTGTTCCTTTCCATCAGAAAACCGCATGCATTTCCAAAATACTAAATATCGCTATAAATAAGACCGACGAGTCTCTCCGCGTGACTTCTCTGTCTGACCAGCCCGATCCGTCCAGGTCTGCATCTTATATTCATGTTAATGCAATAAGGATTTTGATGGAAAAGCGAAACATAATAGCAGCTGCCATTGCTTTCTGTTATTTATTGGTCCGCCGCGGGCCGCGGGGATGCATTTCTTTTACAAAGTATCGTATTGGTGATTTATTAATTCTCTTACGAATGTTCCGCCGTGTTCCCCATATTAACGCATTTATTATTATTATTATTATATTTTATTTATTAAGCACCAACAAATTTCGCAGCGCTGTGCAATTTAAATGTAACAGTTGACGCATACATAACAAATATACATTAATACCTACGGGCACATCCGGAGAAGCCGGCCCCTGAGCTGCCATCTAGCCTTATGGTTCCTGGCAGGAATGGGGGGCTTTTGAGGGTCCCGGTCCTGAGCTTACAATCTAAGGGAGTAACAAAGGTTCCATTTCAGTAATCGGATCTCTAAGGGCTCGCTGACACATAAATCAGTATTTTCTACCCACCAAATTTCTTTATAACCTAACCCGCGTTCTTTTGGTAAGAGCTAAACGGACAACGGGTCAACCGGATACCAATGTAGAGCGACGATGGTCGGTATGATTCCCCCCCCATAAGCTGTAGACGGATCGCCAGTGGATCCAAATAAAATGAGGGTGAAGAGCTTGATTATTATTGACAATGGATCTTTTTGAGGTGAGAAGGTGATGTTGGTCTACTGGTGACCAACATGAAGCTTACCGAGTCGTGTAGAACCAGGCGTATCCAGTCCTGCGACGTCATTCCTCTTGATTTCTTCCCAAGCGATCGCTCACAAAAACCTTGTGTCTCTTCCATGCCTGTGAGTGGGGTGGAAACGTTGGATTTCCACCGGCCGGCGTGGTGCGCACAACATCTCTTCCCAAAACCTCATGGTCCACGTGGAGAAGCCGGCCGCGGAAAACCCGGTCCTATTGGCGAACTTGCCATTTGCTGGAAACTCAGAGTAGGGGCAAAAACTTTTACCCCCCCTCCAGAGGTTACCCCTTTTCTGTAAAGATAAAGTGCTGCAGTGAAATCCCCATCGTCTAGAAGGCATCTGTACTCGTGTAAATAAATATTTATGCCGCTCGTGGCGTCAAAGATCCTTCCGCAAGCCACGCATTGTCACAAAAACCAGGACTAACGCAAAAAAAAAAAAACGTTTCTTTTCTATTAACCATTAGCGGTCAGTTGAAGCCCCCGCCGTTGGTCCGTATGACTTGGAATAACGCGTCATTTTTCTTTCTCTTTCAGCTGGTTTATGGGTCGTCGGCCAGAATTCACAGACCCGAAGGTCGTGGCCCAAGGAGAAGGTCGAGAAGGTGAGGCCGCGATACTTGCAGATTTTATGCATATTTGTTTTTTGTTTATTTTCATTTTTTTATTAATATTTTAAGTTTATTGAATATGGAAGCCCTTAAAAACCGCAGCATATGGTAGACTTCAGCATTCACCCGCCGAGGTCCGAGAAGCCACATTTTCTAACCTTCTGTTCCACGAATGTTTGAGAATGTAATTAAATAGTAAATTATATGATAATTAGCTCCTTATCGCGTAGGAGAATTGGGAGGGTCACCTTGGAAAAAACCATAAGTCTTCACGGAGTTAAAAGAGCAAGAAAGAGATTGTGCTGATCCATTAGACGCGCCGTACATGAAAGCTCCTTTTTGATTCATTAAGTAAAGAAATGCATGTTTAATTATAAAAGTGCCCGTTTTATGCTAGCCGCGGGTTTGTGAGTAACTCCGAGCGCAGCGCTTGCATTTCCACCACAGATAAATAACAGCGAGGGGGAAACTATTAAGTCCTCTACGGAACAGAAATGGCGACGCGTCGGGGGCCGTGCGAGAACAAACAAAAAACAAAATGAAATAAAAATAAACAATCATTTAGAGTCAGATCTCGATACTTCTTTATATACTTAAGATTGTTTCGATCTATGACATAGGAAATAAAACGGTCATCGGTTAAAATTGGTCCCATGACCGGTTGCAAAGGGTTGGATGGCAGACTTGGGCAACCTATTGCTTCCCCTGCTCTGAAAGGGTTAAACTTATTGATTGACGGAAAATGAAAGCCCTTGTAATGCTGTCCGCTTTTTCCTCGCAGTCACCCGAGTCCGTTCACAAGGATTTCTGACCGTCGCCTTCAACGTTGTGACCAAAGACCTCAATAAATTGGGCTACAATAACATTTCTCCTGCTTCTCAAACCTCTGCGATCGTTCCAAAACCATAGGAAATGCACCCAAAAGAACGTCACGAAAAGCTCTTCTGCCCACCGATCAATATAACGCAGGGAACCCATTTATAACGGAGAAACCTCGGCTTAGAGGAGGATACGCCGCCGATCCCAGTCACCAAAATAACCTCACGGCATTTTAGATTTGAAACCCAACAAAAATGTTTTTACTTTTTACATTTTTATAGGTTTGCCTTTTTTATTATTTTTATTTTTCATAGAAATGTTTGTACTATTAAAATTCCATTTTAATTTAAATAGATTTATTTTTGAGACATTTCAGCAACGCATCGAATCAGGCGTTTTTATAAGAAGCCCATGAATGCCTGTAATATTTAAATTTCAGTTATTCAACTTAAAATGTAAGAGAACGGGACTCTCCGAGAGCGCTCTTTATAGACTGTTCATGCCGGCTGTGAGATTTGTATGCAGCGGAGAACAACACAGAAGAACATGCGCCCCCCCCGCACAGAAAGCCCCCCCAAATGCTCAATATTCTGATCCCCTCGTATTTTGTAAATGCCAACAATTCCAAGAAGAAAATAGAATTGTTTTAAATATATATATATATGTTTTTTTTACATTTACAGATTTTACATTAAAAAAAAATGACAAAAATGGTAGAAATGAGCTGGGAACGTTTCCTTTTCTTCTCCTTTATTCCGTCAGCCGCCGGCTCATTTTGTGATTCAGTTTTCAGCTCTGCAGGAAAGAAAATATACTGGAAAAAACTTCTTGTAACGATCCCCTGTGTGGTTTTTACTGAAACATATTGAATATTCCTTAAATCCTAGCCTGTTCAGAACCGTAGGGGATTCGTTTTAAGGAGCAGAGCTTCGTACGAAGGGCTGGAGAAATCTCTTTAGTTCAGGGAAGAACCGGAATGATCTCCGCATTCTATCTATTTCTACGGACGGAGGTTTGCGGCGTTCAGAAAGTTGGCGAGACGTCAGCTGTTGGAATTTCCTTAAAGGTCAGAGAAATCATCTTCCTTCGGTGGATCAATTTCTGGAGCTGCCTCGTCTTAAAAAATATCAATTTAAATTAACCTTCTAGTAACCTCGAGAGAGCCGACCATGAAAAAAACAGGAGGATTGGTTTTCAAATAGGAACGACGACGTGGGTTGGAATTGGGGGGTCAGGAGCAAAATGCATCGGGCTCACATGAAACGATTCGAAATAGGAAATGGGCGTGGCTTAACTTAGGGGCGTGTCCGACATAAAATACATTGGGCTCACGTGCAATTTTTTTTAAATAGGACCTGGGGCGTGGCTTAAAGTAGGGGCGTGTCTGACACAAAATGCATTGGGCTGACCATCAGTTTTCCAAATAAGGACTTGGGGTGTGGCTTAGAGCGGGGGGCGTCTTAGAGCGGGAGACAAAACGCATTCTACTGACAAGCCATTCACATCTGTAACCCCTCAGTACTAGTGCACGGCACATATGTAGTTAAAAAAAAAAGTTGGATATTTTACCCAGGACAATTCTTTAACATTTGGAGATCTTTTTTTTTTTTTTTTTTTTTAATTCACACCAAAAACCAAATGTAAAACCATTGTAGATAAAAATGATTAATAAACTTTTATTCGATTGGTTGTCTGCTTTGTAAAAATATAATCTAATATACTTTTTGTATTCTGAATACCCCTAAAGGTTTAATACCTTTTATATATATATTCTAAAAAAATACGGTATACTCGTCTTAGATTCAGGAGCCATGTGCCTATTCCTTGCATGTTTAAACTCCCTCACTGTATTAATCTCTGCCTGTGGGAAACAGAATGACTGAGTCTTAATCATACAGCCGGACAGTCTATGGAGGAACGGACTTCATTAGCATCGCCATAAAGCATCAGCTCAGTGTGGTGTTTGAGCCGGGAAAGTCACCCAAAATATCACATGACTGACGGCGACGGCGGCTCCAGGTCTGCAGATAAAGGGCGTATGATGTATCTTTCATGGTAACGGCCCTTCTAATTCTCAGAAAGCCATCTGCCGGGAGCAATCAGCACGCTGAGTACCTAAAGTACAGGAAAATACTTTTAGTTATGGAATAAAATGTAATTATATCAATAACCTCTAAGGAAACTCGGCCACTAATCCAGCACGAGTGCGAAAATGCAATTAGATCTGTTTACAAGATCTGCGCTAATGGATACAACCGCTCTGTAACGCTGGCATCTTCTATAACAATTACTCTTGCTTTATTGTTATATTACAAAAACCTCGCTGGGTGGAAGAAAACAAATGTAATCGAGACCTACCCCGTCTCCCGGGCATTCAGATCCCAGGACACTTGCCTGTTTTGTTCCACTCCCGTGAGTGTGCTAGAATGAGTGTGCGTTAGTCTGTGGTGTTAGCGTGTCGGCTATGGTGTCAGAGTTCCAGGGGTGAGTCTAGTGTTAGTGATGCGAGGGAGTTAGTGTGAGTGAATGGTGTTAGAGCGAGTCTGTGTGTTGGAATGTAAATGTTTTTTTTTAGTTCTCGAGGGGCGCGGATGAAATACCAGGCTCCATCAAGCCTGATCCCACCCCCTTCATGTTTCTAGCCCCACCCCAAATGAAGCCACTCCCCCAGAAGAGAGAGAGCCCTATTAAAAACATTTGTAGATGATCTTATGGAGAAGTTACGTGCATTCAGTCATAGCTGCCAACTGCCACAGATGATCGTACTGCCCACGTCCCGGTATGCCAGCTTAGTGAATAAACCTTTGCCTGTTTGAAGTATTCAGCCAGAGCAGAACGTTCTTTGTGGCCCGCGGGTCTTTTTGGGCGCCTGTAACGCTTTATAACGTCTTTGAGGATAAAAACACATTGTATTCCTTCAGAGAGATTTGGAGAGGAGTCTTTGAGCAGATGGTGAATGTAAAAGCCGACAATGTGATGACTTTGTGATGCCAAATGTTAGTGTCTCATCTATTTAACAATTTAAATGTACGGTTAGAAGTTTTAACCCCTGCAGGGTAGTTTATCAGTTAATGAGCTCCGTGGGAACACTCCATCGGTGTTTGACTTTGCGCATTAAGAAGCGCTGGAGCGATATTCCTAAAGAATACAATAAGCTGCGTGCGTCACGCTCCTTGTCTTTATGTGAAATGAATTACGTTTCCAGACATCGTTATCTTCTGCAAGCGTCACATACCCTACCCTCTGCCGCTTTATACCCGTAAGCTCTTACCAAAGCCATACCGCCACCCGTGGCTGTGAGGAAGAGCTTGGGAAGGGTTAATAGATTGTAAGCTTCTGAGAGCAGGGTCTTTTCTCTTCCACTACCAGTAACTCCTGGATACAAATTATCAGGAAAGACTACGGGATCCCAATATGTCTGGCTTGGGGGAGAGAAGAAAGAGAGAGAAAGACGGAGGAGAGAAGAGAGAGAGATAGGGAGAGAGAGGGTATAGGAGAGAGATGGAGGGGAGAGAGGGGATGGGAGAGACATTTAAATACATAAAGGGATTTAACAACGTACAGGAGAGAAGTTTATTTCAAAAGAGGAGAAAAGTTACAAAAGACCGGAATCTAACGCTAGAGGGTCAGAGGTTGAGATGGAATGGAAGGAAGTTTTACTTTACTGAGAGGGTGGTAGAAAGGGGAACCGCCTCCCAGCAGAAGTGGTAGAGGGTAATACAGTGAGGGGATTAAACATGCATGGGATAGGCATACGGCTCCTGAATCTAAGACGAGACCAACGCCTGATTAAGGTTCGAGTCTTTACAGCAGGAGAAACGGCGACAAGACGGGGGCCGATCTGCTGGCAAATTGTAGGTTCCTAATGCTGTTAATGTTGTATTCCCCTCTCGTTGTAATAGCGCCGCAGCATCTTCTGGTGCTCTGTTAGTAAATGTTAATGTGATGATTACGGGTCTTTTGGCTGTTAAACCTGTTTGAGAAACGCAAAGCTTGTAACTTAGACTTTAATACGAGGAATACGTGGAGTTGTTAGAACATCGCTGTCATCAGGGGCAGGTTGTCCGCCGAGACACGGGATAATTGCTCGTTAACACCAAAGTTTCCACAAAGCGTCGGCGCGTTAATAATTTGCGCATCGCACTTTTTGTCTCAAACGCAACACAACCTCCGCTTTCCAGCTGAATAAACCCACTAATAAAATGATATCCGTGTACTAATTTTAACTACCGTGTTTTATGAAGAAAACATTTCCACTGCAATTATTTTAATTTACATTCAAAATGATCAAGATTAGCGATGCGCATTATGCTTGGAAACAATAGCTGTAACTAAGCTGTGAATACAGGATTCGGGTTAGAATATTAAGTGGTCTCTGAGGTCTTGAGAGACAAAGCGAGGGAAGAGGGACGTGTAACAATACTATAGGGGGACAGACAACCACAGAACTAAATTCAAATATTAACACTATGGTTTTTACGTTACATGACTTATAGGGTGGTGGATAAGCAGAACATCCTCCCAGCAGAAGTGGTAGAGGGTAATACAGTGAGGGTATTAAACATGCATGGGATAGACATACGGCTCCTGAATCTAAGACGAGACCAAACTCTTCCGGTTTGACCTGGAGTCTCCGGGGGATCACTGCTTTCTCAGGTCTCTGAGCCAGTTTCTTCCACACTGCTGCATCTGGCTCCACCCACTCCCTGTCTACTTCACCGCCTACTCCCCACCCACTGTGGCTAGCCCCGCCCCTACAGATGTCTAGCCCTGACCTTTGCTAAAAGTCTCCCTTAAAAGAAGGAGATCTCCAAGTAGACTACCCTGCGTTCTCAGGTACGGGCATCTACCTCCCCCTGCATGGAATGATTGCCCTTCTTAAATCCTAAATGTGTTGCTTTCAGCTCAGGAACATTCCAAACGGTTCCCATAGTTCCTGCTCTATACCCAAACTGTTTTACCAAAAAAGGCTTTTTTTAAATGAATTTGCCCCTTTGTCTTCTTTGTCTTATGACACCTAACATGAAGAACACTGAGAAAGACCTGAAATTCTCAGATGCAGAGAAAACATGTTTTAATATACATTCCACGTGATGTGGTGGGATGCACATTATGGCTTTTACAGCGGGCGATAAAAATGTCATGATAAAATGTCCTGTTCAGCAATTCGTCTTATTTGACGTACGTTATACACATAGGACGCTGCAAGCTTGCGCGGAACAAAGACGTGTGCATGTGGGCACGGCTAGATACTAATTGTAGGCCCTGCCCGACTAAATAAGGCGCCATGAAGCAACGTGCAGTCTGGATTTGGCGGCGCTTTTCATGGAAACGAACATTCTAGTGTTCATTTTATACATTGCAATACAACTGCAGCTTATAAAATACAACATATTGACACAATATATATAACCAGTTCATGAAATGTGTTCATTGCACATTCTTTTGCGTCGACAGGGTGGCATTATCTTTATTATCTTTATTTCACCCCAGCGTTCTCATGGTAGCAGCGATCCATGTATGTCTCGCACGCTCGTTCTTGAAGCTTTTGTTCTCTGCATATATAATTCATATGAAGTTGGCGACATTTCCTCCATCCGCGATTCAATCAATGTATAAAAATAGGTTTCCGTGTCTTTTTGTCACCGTGTCTTAAGAAAATAGTCCCATTTGGCAAGAAGGTGTCTGTCCTTCAACATTCTCGAGCGGTCCTACTTAAGAGACGGACACTGATAACGAAATATAATTATCCATGTTATGAGAATACATCATACTTAAGGACGTCTCTTGAGTTGGCACGGAACATATCCTTACGGAAGGACTAGCGTCACCGGTGGCGTGCCTTTTCGAAACTTTTTGCCCGGGGCAAACTGCCTTCATTAGGTGCCTTTTGAAGGTATCACTCAACACGATGTATATAAATGGGTTGATGCAGCTGTTTGCATAGCCAAGGCTGATGGCCACGTTATAGGCGTAGAGGAACGCGACAGTAGGGCGTACCACTTTGAGGTGGACCAACTGCAAGATGTAATATGGTGCCCAGCATATAAAGAAGGCAGAGCAAATGGTTACGGACATTCTAGTGATTTTCTTCGACCGAGCCCTGAAGTTCCTCTGGGGCAACGGGACTACCACGCAGGAGATGTGCTTTTGGATTTTGATATAAACTATGCAGATTATAAGAAGAGGGATGACGAAGGCCAAGAAGAACTGATAGAGGGTATACCAATAAATGTCCGTGGAGAGATTGGGCAAGATGATACCACAGCCGGCCTTGCCATCTGGAAGCTCAATCAGCTGGGTGTACATGAATACGGGGATAATGGTGACCAGGGAACAAAGGCACAACATCAAGATCACCATGGCGGCCGCGCAAGTTGTCCTCACGTATGAAGAGCGGATGGGGTGGACGGTGGCAAGGTATCGGTCAACGGACATAGCGGTGAGGATGTAGGTGCTGGCAAACTGACTGTTGGCGTCCAGAGCCGTGATGATGGTGCACATGGTGGCTCCAAAGTGCCACACGCCATTGCCCAGTAATTGGTGAATGAGGAAGGGCATTCCGAGCAAGAAGAGAAGGTCGGTCACAGACAAGCTCACGATGAAGATGTCGGCAATGTTGTGGTTGCCCTTTTGCTTTTTGTTAATGGTGTAGATGACGATGCAGTTTCCGATGGTCCCAACCAAGCATATGATTCCGAAGATGACGGGAAGGACGATGCTGCTGTGGTCTTGTCTGCCGTCAAAAACTGTAAAAAAATAAAATAAAATAAATTAGCGACCATACTAACAGGGCAGCTGTATTACAATAAAAAATGTTGGTAAAATTGTATCTACTCTTCATTAACCCACCCCGATAGGCATACATCATGTGCAAATGATAAGACCTATGGGCCCAGAACAAGAAGGCAAATTGTTCCATTGTTTTACCCTACCCCTGGCACATAGGTTAATATATCCCTCTTATTGCCCCATCTCCTAGTCCTCAAAGTCACCCTGTATGTAATTCTGACCATGTGCTCTGATTTGTGTATGAGCATGATGGGAGTTGTAAATAACAGCAGTTGATATGCCAGTGGTCTCTCTGTTTTGAAAACATAATGTTGACCACCACCGGCCCGATGGTTTCTAGGAGGAAAGTCCAGGACTTGGGGCTTAACTCTTTTTTTTCCGGTACTATCCTGGGCAAACTGAGACGGGTGATAACCATAGCCGAGTATGAGTGAATCACAGTGTGCTCTACAGCCCTAAAAGCCCCAGCAATGTACAAACAGTACATTAAACTTAAGTGCCTCACTCTACAGCTCCACTCCAGCCACACTTTTAACCACACCCCCTAAAACAAACTTGTCCTTATTTGGTCATTCGAAATGTTGGGATGTCTATAAAGGAAACTTTATACAAAGGTTGTATCTAATCAACTTCCTGTCCTAAAGTTCTCTCCCTTCTCCTCCCCGTCCTTCCAAAGGCTGCCCGAACCAACCAACAACAATCAGCAACTTAACCGTAGAGAAGAGATCATTTATTGGGGAGAAACGATCATGCGGATCCCGGGAACAGGAAGTTAATATGGATGCTTCCATTGTGTACACATAAGGGGGGTTCTAATATATATATATTGCTTATTTTAATCTGAAAACGCCATTACATACATTTATTTAGGGCGCGTTAATATTTGGGTGACAGATCTGCCTTAAAGCGCAGAAAGTAATATTGGGGTTTAGCATAAAAGAAAATATGTCGACGTTATAATTCTTTATTAATCTCGGCTCTGACAATCCACCCTCACAGCGCAGCGGGGGGCCGACGCGCGTTATTGTCGCTTTGCAGCTGCGGGATGCTGGGATATAAAAGCTCTCTCGTTTCCTCGCCATAAAAGAAGCGCTGAGTCCCGACACACAATGGATCTGAATGGGAATGATGTGAATGTTTAACCGCAATTAGCTTTCAATCTGTAACTCGCTAAGAGGCATTGTGACAAAGAATAGGCTTCTTAATTGGCCTGGCCCCCAAATCAGGACCCAGTTTCATTTCGCTTCACTTAACCAACGTCTTGGTGATTTATTACGGCATAAGGGATTATGAAGACAGAGAATGCTACAGAAAGAACAGATTTTGGAACAGATGGAATTTTCTTTGAAATGTATTCCTTGCGTTTCCTTTTTTCCTCCCCGTTTTATATTGACCCACCAGTGGACAGCCCGGTATCAAAAGGGCATGTGTGGCCGTCACCTGTCGTCAGCAAGGGAAATTGCATAAGCCGGGATACAGTATAGCGGTTTCCATGGAAACAGAATTAGTTACCAGGGCCGGCGGCGTGGAAAAACTTGTTATCTGGTGCAAGCCGACTTAGCATGCAAAAAAAAAAATACAACAACAAAGCACTTCCACAATTATGCAAAGAGTGTAAATATCAACAACTTTATTTCCATACCGCAAATAAAAAGTTTACTGCATTTTACCAAAACGCAACATCTTTAATTCCCTGCAAAGCAGAGCAGGGGTGGGGGGGGGTCACTAACCAAAGCAGTCAGAGAGTGCAGCCAGAACCCGGACACTAAGAGAGTGCGGTCAGAACCCCGACACTCAGAGAGTGGGGTCAGAACCCCGACACTCAGAGAGTGCGGTCAGGACCCCGACACTCAGAGAGTGCGGTCAGGATCCCAACACTAAGAGAGTGCGACCAGAACCCGGACACTAAGAGAGTGGGACCAGAACCTGGACACTAAGAGAGTGCGACCAGTACCCTGACACTCGGAGAGTGCGGCCAGAACCCTGACACTCAGAGAGTGCGATCAGACCCTGACATTCATAGAGTGCAGTCGGACCCCAATCTCTTTATCGCAGTACTGAACGCAGTAAGAGTTAAATACGGTTTGTTCATGTATTTGCCGCCCGAGAAGTGGATACGCGTCTCGTGAGATCAGGGGCCTTCCACAGAGTGAAATCAATCGAATCGCCTAAAGACACGGCATATATTAAATGATATAATATAATTCTGATATAATATATAATAATGATATAATATAATTCTGATATAATATTTAATGATATAATATAATTCTGATATAATATATAACAATAATATAATATAATTCAGATATAATATATAATAATGATATTATATAATTCTGATATAATATATAATAATGATTTAATATAATTCTGATATAATATATAATAATGATATAATATAATTCTGATATAATATATAATAATGATATAATATAATTCTGATATAATATATAATAATGATATAATATAATTCTGATATAATATATAATAATGATATTATATAATTCTGATATAATATATAATAATGATATAATATAATTCTGATATAATATATAATAATGATATAATATAATTCTGATATAATATATAATAATGATATTATATAATTATGATATAATATATAATAATGATATAATATATAATTCTGATATAATATATAATAATGATAGAATATAATTCTGATATAATATATAATAATGATATAATATAATTCTGATATAATATATAATAATGATATAATATAATTCTGATATAATATATAATAATGATATTATATAATTCTGATATAATATATAATAATGATATAATATAATTCTGATATAATATATAATAATGATATAATATAATTCTGATATAATATATAATAATGATATTATATAATTATGATATAATATATAATAATGATATAATATATAATTCTGATATAATATATAATAATGATAGAATATAATTCTGATATAATGATGATATAATATAATTCTGATCTATAATAATGATATTATATTATATGGATAATTGAATCTGTCGTGTTTTATTATCTGTTCATTAACTGAGCAAAACCTACTACATAACATTAAAAAAAAACACAATCTTTACAGAATTCCATTAATTAGAGCGTTTTAACTAAAATTCAATGGGGGTTTTCATAAGAAATCCGTTACTGGCAGAACTTCACAATGTTTCACAGGCGCTACGCTTTCGTAATCCTTAAATCTTGTTAAAACCTCAAAATAAAGAAATATTTTAAGAAGAGAATTGAGTGCTGTCTGAGTCTGATAGTGAGACCGCATCAAATGACACGGAATACACACGCGTGTAACATGATTAGAATGCCGAATATAGCTGTCATGCGTCTAGAACGCTTTTATCTATACCCAGCTGTGAGCATTCAGAGGAAATAAATTTAATTTTTTCTTTGTTTTTTTTAAATTCTTTTTTTCTGGAATTTCTGGGATTTAATAATTCACAGGTTCGGGTGGCCGGGGTAATTATTGCAATAAACGCTAAAAAGATTTTTGCCGTACCCTTTTGTGGTTTAAGCTTCCCCTGTTTCATGGACGTGGCAGATGAGAGATGTCTGGAGTTTTATATAAGCTTGGATTTTTTTGGGGGAAAAACATTTTAAAAATTGTCTACCCCCCAAATTGAACCCCCCAACAGTTCAATATATCATACCCCCCAACAGTTCAATATATCATACCCCCCAACAGTTCAATATATCATACCCCCCAACAGTTCAATATATCATACCCCCAACAGTTCAATATATCATACCCCCCAACAGTTCAATATATCATACCCCCCAACAGTTCAATATATCATACCCCCCAACAGTTCAATATATCACACCCCCCAACAGTTCAATATATCATACCCCCAACAGTTCAATATATCATACCCCCCAACAGTTCAATATATCATACCCCCCAACAGTTCAATATATCATACCCCCCAACAGTTCAATATATCATACCCCCCAACAGTTCAATATATCATACCCCCCAACAGTTCAATATATCACACCCCCCAACAGTTCAATATATCATACCCCCCAACAGTTCAATATATCATACCCCCCAACAGTGTAATATGTGTACGGCGTTAGCGTGTGTATGTGTTAGTATGGCGTTAACATGAGTGTGTGTTAGCGTATGGTGTTAGAGTGTCAGCGGAGAGCCCGGGGGTTAGAGTGTGTATATGTGCATTATGTATGTGTAATTGAGTGAGTGTATGTTATTAGCGTGAGTATGTGTGTGTTAGTTATTGGGGCACCAAAGAAATACCACTCCAGGGTGCCATTAACTGTAGGCACAACGCCTTGACTGTTCATTGTTTAAAGATACACTGCAAGTCTGGGGCAAAAATATGTAAATTAGTAAAAAAAAAAAAGAAAAAAACATTTTCCGTCCCCATTTCTGCCGGTAGGCACCGGGCACATGTAGTGATTTTTACAACATTGTCGCTCCGGCACTTTGAATTTCCGGGACGGCTTCGGAACGCAGCTGAAAGGCGAGAAATTTAAAAGATCAATGACTGTAAATTTAAGCAATTTATTGGGCACTGGGATTAAGCAATTTATTGGGCACTGGGATTAAGTAATTTATTGGGCAAAAAAATGTGATTAAAGTCACGCGGCCCCCGGGAGAGTCTGCCAAACGAATGCTGATCACAGAGCAATCATTCTGCTAGTCAGGGCTCCGGGCTCAGCGAGGGAAGATTTGGGTCTGAAATCCGGAAATTCTAGAAAAGCGTCGAGAAAAATAAGATCAAAGCGAATCCTGTAGGAATTATCGTTTGTGGCGTGAAAATGGGAACATTCCCTCTCCGTTACAAAGTAGCAAGATGGTCCCAGCTCGCCCTGCATCATGTATAGTTCAAACGAGGGGACAGCTGGCAAGAATTGTCACTGATTTTTATTATTTCTGGAAAAAAGTGAGTGGGCATTCATTTATGGGTTAAACGTAGCAATACAGGGACATATTTTACTGTTCGGAAGTTTGGCTATTGAGGGTCTCTGGGATCTTAAATATTAGACCCCATTTACTCGCCCCAAACACGTGGGGTACATTTCTCTATATAATGCCGATTTCTTTAATCCCAGGTAAGTAAAGTGTATTTTTTTTGTAACTTTTGGTTTCATGGGCGATAGTGCTTGGAGAAACACTAAAAATGACGCCCATACGGTAATAGAGGGCATTATTTACTGTTTGGGGGTTTGCAATGCTCTAATTCTGTAGGTTTCCCCTCCAAGAAGGGCTGAGTTGGTCCTTTTTTTTGGGGGGGGGCATATCACAATCCACAAACCCCCAAAACCTGCTTTATTTTGTTGTTTTTTTTTATAATAAACTGCCGAAGGTCGCCTGTCTCTGACGGAGTCACCGGGGGAGTAACGTGACATCTTAAAACCTGAATTTTCAGCATGAAAGAATTATTCAGAAGCCGAATAAGAGGCATTATTCTAATCTCATCATCTAATTCCGCCCGTCGTAATGAAGAGTTTATCAGATCATCGTTTTATTCACCCAAACTCCGGGGCTGGGATTAGAAAAGAGCTTTTGTTACCGGCGACGGACGATGCTTTTACATCTAAACGCGACTATTATGATTCACTCCGAAAAATAGAAATGAAAACAATTATGAGACGAAAGTATCCATTAGACCAGCTTTAGAAGAAAAATGGGCCGAGCGCCGTCCTGGTGAAGCCAACGGCGAAATGATGAATCCATTGGGGTTTTTATTTATGGTGATAAAAACTGGGTTTAAATGGCCCCAGAGAAGGGTATATTTGATGAGTGCTGCAAGGTGGCTTTATAGGTAAGGGATGACAGGTGACTCCACCCCTTCTTGCCTTCTGCCCTCCCCTTTACTACCTCCAGCCACACCTCCAAACAAAAGCATCATGTTTTTAACAGCTGAAGGGTTGGGGCCGGGTTGAGGCTATAGATTAACCCCTTTTCTTATATCGGGGCCATCTTGCAGTTCTACAGTGTCTGAGCACTTGGGAGTCATGGGATACCTCTCATCTGTCCCTGTTTGGTTTGGCCAGTCCCTCTTTGTTCCCCAAATCCCTGTGCTCCTCTTTCTTCCCCTGTGTCCTTTTTTTCCTCCCCTGATGCCCCTCTTTTCTAGGAGGTCAGAATGTTTGCTGGGTATGAGGGGATCGCAGGGTTCTACAGCCCTAAAAGCCTCGATAATGTATATAGAAACAGCAGGGAACGGCTTTATAAATTAAACGGGGTGAATAAACCCCATTATTCTTCTTCTAAATGCCCCTGTCACACCCCCTAAAACAAAAATTCCCCTCTACGGGCCATTATAAATGTTGGGAGGTGTGACATGGGGGTCCTGAATACCTGAGTTGGGGGGCTTTTTGTAATGCATTTATTATAATGTCGCAGTACTGTCCCTTTAATTGGATCGTCTGTCTGTACCTTTAAGCGTTCTAGGCGTATAAGTCCCACTTGGTGGGTGTTTTCTTACCCGCTGTCGGTGACCCCGTGCCGGTCACATTAGAATCGTTCAGATCACACAAGCCCAGAGCGACGGGATTCCACAGCTCAGCCATCTCCAAAAAATCTGCAAGAGCAGAAATTGGGGGCATTAAAGGGGCATCGTCGCCTAAACATAGATATACATTATTATTGATTATTGTTCTCTCCGCGGGTAAACGTTTCAAATTCCAGGGTTCCCAGCACTGAGCCGCATGGAGCTTCTCCTGCAAGAAGTCAGCCGTCCATAATACATCTTTAAGTCGGTGGCAGATGCCTCGTCGTTTGAACTATACATTATACAGGGCCAGCTCGGCCCCCTGCTGGAGTGGTTGCCCCATAATGTAGAGTTAAGTCAGTGGGTGGAAAGCACAAATCTTCCAAAAATCCCCAATTGGTGAATATGTGCACACACACACATACCATCTGCCGGCCCTATTCGGCCCCCGTCTGGTCGCCCATTTCTCCTGCTGTAAAGACTCAAACCTTAATCAGTCGTTGGTCTCGTCTTAGATTCAGGAGCCGTATGTCTATCCCATGCATGTTTAATATCCTCACTGTATTACCCTCTACCACTTCTGCTGGAAGACTGTCCCACTTATCAACCACCCTCTCAGTAAAGTAAAACTTCCTCCCGTTCCATCTGTCTCTGACCCTCTAGCGTTAGATTATGTTCTTTTGTAACGATCTGTCTTGTTGCATAAACTCCACCACAGGGTTAAACAGGAAAGAGTTAAATTCCCCAGTGCTGTATTTTATATATAATATAAATATATAATATAGAAATATAATCTATAGAACTATATAACATTATATAAAGTATGGAATATAGACAGAAAAATCCAGATCTGTGCATACGCTGCGCTCGCTTAACCTTCCATTTTTCATCTAACGAGGCATATTTGCAGAAACGATCAAAATCAGATTATTCCATTTTTCTATATTTAAAACCAAAATAAAAACACCAAATCCCTACATTTTTTTTTCTCCATTTCCAAAAAGAAGAAGTACGGCCGGCATAACTCTCCCCCAGAGCTAGCACTCTACATTCACATAATAATAATAATAATTTTAAATTCACAAATGCAAAACATTTAAAAAAAAGACCCTTATAACCAAATAGAAGACCCCCGATGCTTTCTATACGCTTGACTCAAAACCTCACCTTCTGGGGGTGGGGTAAAAACCCAGGGCAGTTTCTACGTTTAACCCTTAAATATATTTCTTTTTAATGCTAATGCAGATGCTCTTCATCTATTAAAAAAATAGGATTTGCATGCAGTGCGTTTTATGAGGTTTCTGCCCCCGAAAAGACACCGGAGGCTCCAAGGAGGCAGGGATGGGTGATACTTTTTAGGATACAAGTCCCTTCTTCCTCCCCATCAGCCCCCCCCCCCCAATCTTGGCTCCCGGCGAGATCTAATTCAATGGGAATGAGCCCGTCGAGTGAATGGAATACCTTGTGAGGATCCGGCTGGCTGGTCCCCCTGCTCCCGGTTTGGTCGTGTGAACCCAGCAACACTTCCAGTCTCACAGCGCTCTTGAGCTCACAATCGGGGGTTTTGTCTGATCTCGGGCAGCGTGAGACGCGAGCAGCCAATAGGGGCAGACAGCCCAGCAGCCGCAGGAATACGAAAACGCTCGTCGCACACATTCGCTGCGCTACGGCAACAGCTGAGACAGCACATGTGGGAGTAGTGGGTGCATAGCCCCTTGTCCCGGCAGAGGTGAAGATCGAGGATGACCGGACCACCGGTCAGACGCTAGAAAAACAGCAGTTTATGCAGAATAGACATATGGATTTTTTGGTTTATTATATACAAAGAGTAAATCGCTTTAATATGAGCTTAACTGTGCGATATCCCACTGTACAGCACCGCGGAGCATGTCGGCGCTACATAAGTCAATAAACAGCAATAATAAATTATCGGTGCGTATTCTGGTGCGTTTACTGAAATTATAACGCTGCCTGTCCCAATAAGTTGGTATTCAGACAGATCTAACATTTGGGATGCATAAGTCGGGGAAAATGCTCTCTATGATGTCACTATGATGCAGTTGCGCATCATAGTTTAGGAGGGGCGTCTCTCTAAGAGACAAACTGGTGTTTTTGTAATGTAACTTTTATTTACATTTAATTTAAAACAATATCGATAAAATTCAAGAAGTACCGCGAGGCAGCGCTGAAGCCGAAGCTTCGTCAGTTTTGGGACCCGGAGACTCAGAGAAGCGGAGCTTCACCCGGGTAGGACCCAGGCGGGTCAGGAGGGGAGTGAGTCCTCCGGCCCTAGACTGTCCTAGGCTGGAGTGTCCCTTTAAATTTTGGGGGCTTATTCATTAAACAGCGGATGTCACATTACGTCTCAGCGCTCTGCACCCCAGCGCTCTCATCTTGTAGAAATCTCCCCACATTAAAGCTGCTGTTCCACCTGCCCCATAGAATTGAACACATCTGCCAATTAATACCCCATTCCTAAACCTACGGAATGCCCCGATCCCAAAAACAATCCTGTTGGGTGCGATGAATGGACCCTATAGTGCAAAGCCACAGCCCACCGAACTGCCTTTTTTTAAATGAACATCTTTGGTTAATGTTAGCCAAAATGTTAAGATTGACAACCAAACAGGATCAAGAGGAGCCGTGGCCAGACATTACCTACATACAACATAACGTGTTTCTCTACAGAGTGCGTGGTAGATAAGTAGAACAGCCTCCCAGCAGAAGTGGTAGAGGGTAATACAGTGAGGGGATTAAACATGCATGGGATAGACATACGGCTCCTGAATCTAAGACGAGACCGACGACTGATTAAGGTTTGAGTCTTTACTGCAGGAGAAATGGGTGACTAGACGGGGGCCGAATGGGGCCGATCTGCCGGCGGGTTCTAGGTTTTATTTGGTGCGACATCCATAAGAGAAAGTTCCGCGTGTCTGCGTTGGCTCTTCGGGTTGTTCTGATATCCTGCGGACGGAGAGATCGCGTCCTGAGCGCTGCAGAGCTTTGTGGAGACGGCATCAGCCTGCTCTGCATTCACGACCACGAGCCACTGACTCATACTCGCCATTCTACCGTCAAGAGATTTCCGACAGATTAAGCCGCCGGCTTATCCGTCTACATAAACAACTCACCCCGCCGTAAATGAACCCCGTTACTCACTCGTAGCGCGTCGGGGTTCAGCAAGCTGCCGGTAACTTTGTTTGTTTGGCCTTTTATTAGAATTACGGGTTTTCTCAGTTGCTGATTAAAGGTTGAGATGTTACACCTGGAATAACTCTCATAACTCTCAGCCTGTGTGTCTGATGGTGACCAGGGATCATGGGAGTTGTAGTTATAGCAGTTACAGAGTTACCTGTCGCCCATTTCTTAATTGCAACACTTTGTACGCATATGCATGTTTGAATCCTCTCTACCACGTCTGCTAGGAATCTGTTCCACTTATCTACTACCCTCTCAGTAAAGTAAATCTTCTTTACATCCTGCTGCTCCCCTCAGACAATTAAACTTTAAGAAAAAAATAAATACCGGTAATTACCCTCTTGTACTTTCTCTGTTTGGAAACGTCCATCTTGTCGGCTTCTCTTTGTGTTGAGCTATAAAAAAATCAAGTGCTCTACATCTGAGTAAATGTCAAAGAGTAATATGATTCCTTCTTTAAATAGTTTTATAGCTTCTCATACACAGAAAAAGGTAATAAATCCACAAATATATAAATATATATATATATATTCCATTCCAGAACACCACAGCAATAGCCTTAAAGTTAAATGTTACAGGAGAAGACTGGAAGGAGCATCAGTGGGTAAATGGGTGGGATAAGGGAACCTCGTGGGCGGACCATTTGTCCATGCCCATGAGCATCCAAAGTGTTTGTAGGCAGGCACTTAGTTATCCGTATGGGAGAATCCTTTAATACTGTCCTACCTAGGCCTGCAACTAGTACCTGTGTATGGGTTCTGGGCAAGCAGGGGGGCCCGGGTTCCCTGATTTGGCACAGACTCCCTCATTGGTCCTTACGACCTGCTATATGGGACTGGGCCCTTGTATTCCACTAACCATGTCTGGACCATTGTAAGCTTTGGTGGCCCTAGGAAATGGAGCCTGATGGCTTCTTTCCAGACCTTGGGGCCTGGTGACCCCTTTTGAGGAATTGTGCCTCTTGCCCCTTACCAGACTTTTGAGGCCTGGTGGCCCATTTCCAGGGATAGGGGCCTTGTGGCCCATTACCAGACTTTGGGGCCTGGTGGCAGTGGAGGAAGCCTGGTCAGGACACCGCAGGAGGGCCTCTGTCTCACCCCACGAAACGGAAGGCAAACTCCACTCCCAGAATAGCCTAAATGCCCCCTAAAGCTGCTTCTGGAAAAGAAATGAAAGGCATTCTATATCGCGTTTAACCCCTCGGCAGCTCCCTGACGTGGCGAGCATCCCATTTATAATGATAAATTCTAGAGCAGCCAGAAAGAACGTCCGCATTTAGATAGATGACACAAAGCTCAGGCGAGTGAATGGATTTACCATCTGTAGAGGTCACCTCAGAATGACAGCAGACCGGTTAACATCAAAAGCGAGAACAGAAATAAAAAAAATTAATTACTGAAAATCCCAGGGTTTTAAATGAAATCAGATTCTGTTTTATTTATCTCAATAAAAGAGGGATTTAGAAGCCGGGACTCCGGCGAATGCCGGGTCTCTCCTTACCCCACATCAAAAAATCCAGCTGGCGGTAGGACCCGCGATGAGTCACTCGCTGCCGGCCGGCGATGTGACTCATCGGGAGATCAAAAGCTCGTCTCGCTCGACGGACGCTGCTAAACTTTCGAAATTATCAATGACAAACGTTTTGGAGCCTTGGCTTTCAAAATGAAGAATTAGCAGAGGTTTCTCCCCTGTATCCGAGAGACAAAACGCAGAACGCCCGGATAGATTTTCATTTTTCTGCCCCCAAAAAATAATAAAATATTAAGAACGCATTAGAAGGGAGCAATAATCCTGATTCCCAGGATCTTTTATCGGAAATTCTTCTTGTTGGGATGCTGGAATTCCTGGGTCTCATTACTCCGAGACGAGAATTAAAGGGTAGTCTGTCCTCGATCGCCCCCCCCCCAACGATGTGGACTTTAAGCAAATATCATTGTAGGAATAAGTGGCTTTTTTTGGTGGCACGTGTGGTTTCTCAAGGTCATTACGACATGGGTTCTCCAATCCTGAATGTGAGGAGATCCTGAAGGCAACATTCCACCTTGGGAACTCTGGATTTGCCCCTTTCTGCGCTGGGTAGATAGACTTTGGGGGCAGAAAGCCAACGTCTTGGTGGGGCAGCTGTCCTTGGCTCCATAGACCTACCAGGTTCTCCTGCACTTGAAGACCCCAAATCCCATCCCTTAACCCCCACTTTATAATCCAGGAGGTTCAGAGGCGAGGTGCCGATGTAGTCTCCTAAAACGTGGCGTGACTTTTATTCATAACGGCTTTAGCTTCGCACTCCAATAAATCTCCTACCTGCGAGATCTGGGGTTTGTTCCTGGAATAAAAGATTAATACCAAAGATTCTATCACCGGCTCATTCATAAATAACTCCTGGGCAAGAAAATAAAAGATTCCAAACCGTCAAAAAGGGGAAAAAAATAAAATAAAGGACGCCAAGCGATCCGAGCTCCTTCGCCACGAGGCAGTAATATATTTTTTATCGACGGGGCATCGGGGTGACCTTTCCGAGATGATTCAAAGCCTTCAGAGATGCTCCTCACGCCTGGAACACAGAGGAGAACCTACAGTGCCGTCCAAATGTATTTGGCCCCCAATTTCTTCTATGTGAAAAAGCAGTCACCCCCAGAGTGACAAAATTAACCAAATAATCGGGTTCAATCTGATTAGCGCCGCCCTGCTGGATCTAAACATCAATTGAATAGAACCTGTCTTCCGAAGAGAAGAGAAACAAAGTCTGGAAAGGGTTCCAAAGAGTTATCTTTGTCTCCTATTAAATTTTTTTTAAGGGGTATGACATCATATCTTAAAGGCACGCAGCTTGTTTCAAGGAAGTCTATGAAGTCTGCCCTGACTGGTTGGGGAGAGCAAAGATAACCATTGTGCAGCGGGACACTGGGGGGCTTTATCACCTAAACCACCTGTTTTGTTTTTTTTTACCAGGGGGACTGTGGCCCCCCCAAGCCAGCCCTATGACCTCACAACAAAAGTGTTTTTTTCATTATTGGAGACATGCGTCTGCGCATGAGAAGTCCCCTCTGGTACTCATAGGGTTAAAGCTAATAGTCGGTTTAGACAGCAATTAACAAATTGCTAGGAAAATAAAAATCGGGGTGAAAATGAACAATTGGAGACTCCAAAAAATAGAATTTCACTGTTTTTTGATGAAATTTTTTTGTAAAATCCCAACAAAGGTTATAATTTGCTGCACTCAGCGAGACGGTAAAAAAATGATCCGTTCGCTGCAATTATTATTTAATGAGGACGGATACAAAATGCAGAATAAAATGTATTTATTACCCACCCTTTGGGGGTCAGAAAGAGAAATGATATATATTGGTACGGGGGGGTGATATAAATCTCAGATCATGTTGGTTGGAGGAATATAGATGGAAGGAAAGAAGAGAGAGAGACGGGGAGAGAAGAGGGAGAGGAGATCGGAGGGGAGAGACATTTAAATACATAGGGGGATTTAATAAAGTACAGGAGGGAATTTATTTCAAAGGAGGAGAGAAGTTACAACAAGAGACCGGAATCTAACACTAGCGGGTCAGAGACTGAGATGGGATGGAAGGAAGTTTTACTTTACTGAGATGGAGGTAGATACGTGGAACAGCCTCCCAGTAGAGGTGGTAGAGGATAATACAGCGAGGGGATTTAAACATGGGATAGACACACGGCTCCTGAATCTAAGACGAGACCAACGACTGATTAAGGTTTGATTCTTTACAGCAGGAGAAACGGGGAGACTAGACAGGGGCCGAATGGGCCGTTCAGCTTTCAAATTCCAGGTTTTCTCTGGATCATTTAATCCAGTTGGGTTTCTGAGTGCAATCCTGTTCTTTTACTTTTTCTATTTCTTACTCCTATACCCAGCTCTCAGGTGTCCCAGCCAGCTGTCAGATGCAATATGCAGTAATCCCTGCTTGACATCAGGTGTACCAGTCAGCCACACTGCCTCTCAGGTTTCCCAGGCGCCCCTTCTTTCTCTCAGGTATAGGTAAGATGCGTGGGGGGGGGGTCCTGCATTGGCCCTATAATGCCTATTTACCCCCCAAAAAATATCTTACTTCCGGCCCATTTATTGAGGGGTTAAAAATAAAATAACTATTATTTCCCCCCCCCCCGCTGACAGGATTTAAGTCCCGTTAATAAATAAATGTAATTATAAAAATGGACGCAGTGCGCTAATCGTTCCGTATTCTCCACGGTTTGTATCCGTTGTGTTTTTTGTGCAGTTAATGAGCGTTAAGTACCCGAGCGCTCTCGGCTCTTCCGATTCGCCGCGTCCTCGTCCGGCTGTCGCCGTTGGCAGCGGCTCCCGGGTAATGACGGCGGGCCACATACCGGCAGCGAGGAGGAACGAAAACAATGGCAGCGGGAGGCGCGCGGGGACGGAATTGATTGGTCACCTGCGGCTTCGTAACGCGGATCTTGACACAATATTTCCAGCTAATAACAGCGTGACGCAAAAAGCACGGAACGTCTTCTGAGGACGGCGGTCTCTGCTTTCAATCACGGCGGGGACCTTAGCGCTTACGCCAAGACCCCATCGAGCAGGGAGGGCCAATGCTTATAAGTAATTCACCCTGCAGGGCAGCCACGGTTTCAGTCTGTGTCCATCTTTAGGAGGGGCCGTTCTTTATTGTTCCCTAAATACCTATGCTCCTCTTTCTTCCCCTGATGCCCCCTTTCCTCTGGTGTGTCCCCCTTTCCTCCCCTGATGCCCCTCTTTTCTAGGAGGTCAGAATGTTTGCTGGGTATGAGGGTATTGCAGGGTTCTACAGCCCCAAAACCCCAATAATGTGGGATAGAGGAGAAATTGCCCCCCCGGGGTAGTCCAAAATTCTTCACAAAGGACCAGTCCAATCTGGACGAGTAGACATCGCGGTCACTCTGGTAAAAGTGAGGCTGCAGGGGGCCGATGATGTCACCTGGCTTTACCTGCCCCTGGGCCAGGAGGTGCCAACCTGCTTTCTTAGGTGACTCCCCTGGGAGCATTTCTTAAAATAAATACGGTATTACTGGCCATGACTATGCACCGGTCCGAGTCTGATTAGTAGATGGTAACATAGTTACCAGAGTCTTCACGTGCGATTGGACGTTTAAGGGTTAAAAGAACATTTTAAATCCATGAACACTCTGATCCTTTGAGTTTGAGTGTTTGAGACGCACTCAGAGGATCTGCTGATTGGGAAACACACCGCTGCCTTCTTCCGCTTTGGACCGGGGCGAAGGTTCGGGTTGACGTGGTGGCCGACGTCACAGCAGAAGACATCCCGTCTCTGCGCATGCATCTCGGGCGAGCAGCTGTCACCGGCTTGTGCCGCAGCAGCCGGCTGACAGCGCCGAGCCTGAAATGGAAGCGCTTATTATAGCAGCTCCTGCGATCAGAGCGCTTGGAAGTCGCCCCAGGACTGTGGGAAGCGTGATGTCAGTGGAAGCGACGCGGCCCCCCGCCTGCTGAATATTCAGCGAAACCCGGATGGCATCTGAGAAAAGATCTCCCGAAAATTCCATCGCTTCGCACGAGGAATGAATCGGAACTCGCTGAAGGTTCTTAAATTCAACTGAACTCAGAAGCTCTTCCCGGACGTTGAACTCTGAAGCCTGCCGAGGGCCACACGAGGGTTCAGTCTCCGAGCCTATGAATATATACAGTATATATAATATATAATAATAATTCATTGCAGCCCCTACACTCTGACAAAGATAAAAAAGGTACAAGAATGATGTTTCCTTCTTCACAAAACACTAGGGGTCGGTGGAATTTAATCCGGCTCCCGTAACACATGCTAACATCATACACTCATATACACACACTCTAACAATACATACGGATACACACACACACATGCTAACACCATACACTCATACACACACACTCTAACACTACATACGGATACACACACACATGCTAACACCATACACTCATACACACACACACTCTAACACTACATACGGATACACACACATAACACCGTACACTCATACACACACACTCTAACACTACATACGGATACACACACACATGCTAACACCATACACTCATACACACACACACTCTAACACTACATACGGATACACACACATGATAACACCGTGCACTCATACACACACACTCTAACACTACATACGGATACACACACACATGCTAACACCATACACTCATACACACACACTCTAACACTACATACGGATACACACACACATGCTAACACCATACACTCATACACACACACACTCTAACACTACATACGGATACACACACATAACACCGTACACTCATACACACACACTCTAACACTACATACGGATACACACACACATGCTAACACCATACACTCATACACACACACACTCTAACACTACATACGGATACACACACATGATAACACCGTGCACTCATACACACACACTCTAACACTACATACGGATACACACACACATGCTAACACCATACACTCATACACACACACTCTAACACTACATACGGATACACACACATGATAACACCGTACACTCATACACACACACTCTAACACTACATACGGATACACACACACATGCTAACACCATACACTCATACACACACACACTCTAACACTACATACGGATACACACACATGATAACACCGTGCACTCATACACACACACTCTAACACTACATACGGATACACACACACATGCTAACACCATACACTCATACACACACACTCTAACACTACATACGGATACACACACATGATAACACCGTACACTCATACACACACACTCTAACACTACATACGGATACACACACACATGCTAACACCATACACTCATACACACACACTCTAACACTACATACGGATACACACATACACATGCTAACACCATACACTCATACACACACTCTAACACTACATACGGATATACACACACACATGCTAACACCATACACTCATACACACACACTCTAACACTACATACGGATACACACACATGATAACACCGTACACTCATACTCACACACTCTAACACTACATACGGATACACACACACATGCTAACACCATACACTCATACACACACTCTAACACTACATACGGATACACACACACACATGCTAACACCATACACTCATACACACACTCTAACACTACATACGGATACACACACACACATGCTAACATCATACACTCATACACACACACTCTAACACTACATACGGATACACACACACATGCTAACACCGTACACTCATACACACACTCTAACACTACATACGGATATACACACACACATGCTAATGCCACACAGTAACACATCATATGCACACACATGCTTACACCACACTATCTAACAACATATGCTAACACCCCCCCCCGACTATAACACTATACTTACACACAGTAACATAGTTATTTACACTTACACACACGCAGCTTACCTTTTGGCTCAGGACAGGGTAGTCCGGAGGCCACACAAGTGCCGGCTTAGCGCTATGTTCAGGCAGGGTGGCGGAGCTGGTGCCACTACTACTGTGGGGTCATGTAATGCTGGCAGCCAAGCAGGGGGACCCTGCTCTCTCAGGTGAGGCCCTGTTTTTATCGAAGATATAAAGCCATAGGAACATAGAATTTGATCAAGACCATTCTGCTGGGAAGCTGTTCCAAGTATCCACCACCCTCTCAGTAAAGAAAATGTATGGCCATCTGTATGCCCATTAAGACCGGTCTGAAAATCATTTTCCGTTCAGAGCATGTAAAGAATCAAAGCAAATCTCTACATTTAGCCTCGTTTTTCCAAACACAATAAATAAATGAAAGGATTCCCTCTTTAAAGAGCAATCAATCAGGGATTTTTTTTATTTTTTCTATGGGATTATTTTTTAAATGTCGCAGCTGTCTGTACTCAATACACGCCGACTCTCCTGAGTTATCATTCACACAATGATACCCTGTCAAGCCTTGGAAATAGCCCCAAGCCATCAGTCCTCGTCATACAAATAAACAGCTCTGCGATGTATCCGTCACGGAGGACGTGAAAGGGTTACAGATTTGGGAATGGAGCCCAAGCTCCCCGTATCTCTGCTTTTAAAGAGCGCAGACGGGGTTTTGCCGTTACCGAGAAGATATTCTTGCGCAGTGGCGCATGGTCAAGGACCGATCGGCTAATTATTTGCCAGTGTAAACAAAATTAATTCGGCAACAAACAGCTGGTGGCGGAAGAAGATTTCGGTAAAATCCAGGAGAAGCTGAAACCAGACAGACAGACAGAGAGTCGGCAAATACAGACAGACATTGAAAGATAGACAGACAGATAGATAGATAGACAGATAGATAGAGCAGTTGTAGTTTTTGCCCCATAATATAAAGTTTTCAGGCAGCTGCATATCAGCCGTTTGTATGATTCTCGCTCTGTTATCTCACCCCCGATCTACTAGAAAAAAAAACCCGACTTCGTCTGGCTCAGTCTAAATCACCGAGGCAGACACTCTGACTTATGAAAGTCTATGGAGGAACGGACTTCATTAGCATTGCCATAAAGCATCAGCTCAGTGCGGTGTTTGAGCCGGGAAAGAAATATCACATGACTGACAGCAACGGCGGCTCCAGATCTGCAGATCATTATTGGGGCAAAAATATCGATAAAACCAGGTTTTTGTCACCGACCGACATTACTGTATACAGCGCTGGGGGTTATATTACTGTATACAGCGCTGGGGGTTATATTACTGTATACAGCGCTGGGGGTTATATTACTGTATACAGCGCTGGGGGGTTATATTACTGTATACAGCGCTGGGGGGTTATATTACTGTATACAGCGCTGGGGGGTTATATTACTGTATACAGCGCTGGGGGGTTATATTACTGTATACAGCGCTGGGGGTTATTACTGTATACAGCGCTGGGGGGTCATTACTGTATATAGTGTTTGGGGGGTTATTACTGTATACAGCGCTGGGGGGATATATTACTGTATACAGCGCTGGGGGTTATATTACTGTATACAGCGCTGGGGGTTATATTACTGTATACAGCGCTGGGGGTTATATTACTGTATACAGCCTGGGGGGTTATATTACTGTATACAGTGCTGGGGGTTATATTACTGTATACAGCGCTGGGGGTTATATTACTGTATACAGCGCTGGGGGTTATATTACTGTATACAGCGCTGGGGGGGTATATTACTGTATACAGCGCTGGGGGGTTATATTACTGTATACAGCGCTGGGGGTTATTACTGTATACAGCGCTGGGGGGTTATATTACTGTATACAGCGCTGGGAGTTATATTACTGTATACAGTGCTGGGGGTTATATTACTGTATACAGCGCTGGGGGTTATTATTGTATACAGCGCTGGGGGGGTATATTACTGTATGCAGCGCTGGGGGGTTATATTACTGTATACAGTGCTGGGGTTATATTACTGTATACAGCGCTGGGGGTTATATTACTGTATACAGCGCTGGGGTTTATTACTGTATACAGCGCTGGGGGGTTATATTACTGTATACAGCGCTGGGGGTTATATTACTGTATGCAGCGCTGGGGGTTATATTACTGTATACAGCGCTGGGGGTTATATTACTGTATACAGCGCCGGGGGTTATATTACTGTATACAGCGCCGGGGGTTATATTACTGTATACAGCGCCGGGGGTTATATTACTGTATACAGCATCAAGGAATCTCTAGACGAGTTATATGAAAAGACAGTGAACCCTTGCCAGGCTGTCCATAAAAGGAACCAGGTTGCCCCCTCGATGTGACCCTTCTGGGGAAGCAGATTTTATATCTCCATGCGCAGCAGAGTCCCGCATCTTCTCATTGGTATAAAGGTAAGAATAATTGAATGTTTTCTTCTCGGGTTAAATCTTCTGTTTCACGCTCAGGCTGTGTGTTGCGTTATTTTATTAATGTGGCTTTTTGCACTTGGGTAATCTGATTGTGAAGAACGCTATATTTCTTCCTGCAGAAATAAATCTGCGCCGTATAGTACAATAAATCACCCCGGCTCCCCGCCTAATAGATTTATACAGCATGTCCGCCGAGATACCGGCGCCTGCACCTGGAAACCAGCCGGCAACGCGAACAACGAACCGGCAATAAAGTGCGGCTCAAATCCCGGCTCTTTTTTGAGCGCTGTATATGATGTCACACTTGGAGGAGCCTCTGCTGGTTTTGTTTTTTTGCGTAATAATTTTGAGACTTAATTTAAAGAGTATTTCTATTGAAGGGTTACCAGGTGCCTCACTTTATCCACGTAATGGTATAATATATAATTCATTTTAATCTTTTTAATCCACTGTTTAGAAGATGTTTGGTCATCCCACCGGTGAAATACTAATTGGAGACGAAGACGCGTGGCCAAGATAATTCTAAGAATAAAAGTCCCTTATTTAAACATTTAAATTCTTTCTGCAGTACAGCATGCTGCCACTAGAGGGAGCCCGTGCTATGAATAATAATAAATAATAATAATAAATAATAATAATAAATAATATATTTTATTTACATGCGGCCAACAATTTCCACAGCTCTTCTTACATTCAAAGGTTTTGACAAACCTACAAACAGATACATTAGGTAAAGAGGGCCCTGTGCGCAAGAGCTTACAATCTAGAGATGATAGTTTATTGAAACACCTTTATCAGTCTTTTAACCCACAGAGCCGGCTGAATTAGATCATCTCATGGGGCAGGGAGCCAACTGAATTCTCTGCCTCCCCTGGGTGGCAGATTTTACGTTAATTTACTTTTATTCCACTAGATGGTGCTATTGCTCTATTTTAGTTCATGTTATTTTGTATTCTCTATTTTTGTTTTTATATTATTATTATTTTGTGTGTTTTTTTTAAGTCAGACTTAAATATCGGATCTGTTATCTCTAAGAAGGAATTCCGACAGTTTGTTTTGTTATTGTAGGTGCGTTTCTGTACCTGATGTAATACCATAGAGGAGTGTCAAACTCAACTGAATCCACAGACACGTACCGGGGCCACACACTTATAACTCCATAAAATAATCTACTTCACTCATTAACCCCTTCACAACAAAGCCCATATATGTACGGGCTCACAATGCATTGTCATTAATGGGTTAAGGACAACCCGTTGTACTTAAGGGGTTAAAATCCAGTTCCACCTGGCAGGCGCTCATAAATCCCACTCAACTCAATGCTCACAACATTGCGATGACCGCTCACACAACTCCCAACACTACAAGAACACAACTTGCATCACTCCCTTAGAGGAGCTCTAAGGTCTGGTGATTGCACCGGAATTCTGCATGTCAGCACAGGTGTCCATGTTTCATCCTGACACTCCGAGTGGGGGCCGCAGAACACAGTGGGGGCCTCAGTCACCCCCAGCGAGTGCAGCCTCTGATCTAACACAGAGACATCCCTCTCCTGCCAGGCCAGAGCGCTAGACAACCACTCAACCACCTAAGTGGGCTTAAAGGGCTGAATGTGGCCCCTGGGCCGTACGTTTGATACCCCTGCCTTAGACTTTTCAAGAAACTTCACCTGGTATCCCTTATTCTACCATCAGCAGGGTTTAAAGACGGGCAAACTAGAAACCCCCGAAACATTATTTATTGATCTATATGGCGCCACCATATTCCGCAGCGCTGTACAACTGGTAAAGAGGACAAAACAAGCAGAGCGTTGTATACCAGAAAGTGTCTAAAAGTACGTCTAGTCCATGTGCCTGCGCGATCGCGTGAGGACTCTTCTGCTGGAGCGGAGAACTTGCGCTTCATTTGTCTGCAGAAGCAACGATAACATTTACAAAAACTCTTTTGCGTTAAACACGGCCGGGATTATTTATGTCAGCGGCGCTCCGATGACGCAGGCGGTCGGGGGGAAGACGCAGGCGGTCGGGGGGAAGACGCAGGCGGTCGGGGAGGCGCAGGCACCGAAGACGTTCAGCTCTGTCTGCTCTTGAATTTGCAGTAATTGAAGCAAACGGTTCTCGGTTTTATTCCCCGGATCGCTTTCCAAATCATCAACCGCATCGATACATTTCTTAATTGTCAGAAGATTCATCAGACAGCGGCGGGTAACGACACCATAAAGCTTTGGTGACCGGGCTATTGATGTAGAAGCCTAGAATCTGCCGGCTGATCGGCCCCCAACCGGCCCCCGTCTAGTCACCCATTTCTCCTGCAGTAAAGACTCAAACCTTAATCAGTCGTCGGTCTCGTCTTAGATTCAGGAGCCATATGCCTATCCCATGTGTGTTTAAATCCCCTCACTGTATTACCCTCTACCACCTCTGCTGGGAGGCTGTTCCACTTATCTACCACCCTCTCAGTAAAGTAAAACATGCAAAAACTTTTTACTGGAGGGCGCGCTACAATCTGACCCGTGTATGCCAATTCCCATCACCCAAAACAGAGCATCTGATCTTCATATAATGGAAGGGAAACAGTAACCCCCCCCCCAACACATGTGGAAGAGGAGACTTCAGCCAGTAGTGTTAGAGATCCATGAGGTGCCTCCTGGTTGCTTCTCCTAGTGATCTGCTGGCCCAATAGAGCTCCAATCTTTCTGAATGGACCCATTAAGCGACGTCTCATGGACACCGGACCTTCCCATGAAAGGGTTATTCATCCGAAGTGGTGCTTTGGGGATAATTAATGCCCCTTAAATAGTTGTGACGGTTCTTAGGAGGTTCCTCTGAAAGCCGGGAGCTTCTGGATGGCTGGGCTGCTCAATCCAAAATCAGTTCGGTTATCTGTTACAGGTCAAGAAGATCATTGATTATCGACCGGCTTTCGGCTCTCGTTGGCCGATTAAATCTTCTCAGTCTTCTCAGTCTTGGTCTCAAGCATTCTTGGCTTCGGTCTCCGAGTTCTATGAAGCGGCCAAAACGTCTAAGATCGACGTAACGCAGACTTGTTTCGGTCGAGCGACTGCTTAGAAAACACGGCCGCGACGAGCCGCCGGAAACCACCGTGCTGAACATTCTTCCTAAAGTATCCGTCACGGACTTTCCACGACTGCACCCGAGCGTTACGACATTTTACAGAACATTCCGCACTTTCAACGGTAATTAATTTCATAATTCCCCCAAAAAACAAATTAGTCACGTTCACAGCGTTCCTGATCAATTAATCACGAGTGAGAATTCTGTTAAAATGTAACTACTATTCACTAAACACTCTACTGAGGCTAATTAACCCCCAAAATCCCAACTTATCCGTTAAAGGTGTTTTAACCCCTTACTGACAAAGCCTGTACATGTACGGGCTCAAAATGCATTGTTTTCAATGGGTTTGGGGACCGCCCATTGTCCTTAAGGGGTTAAAGAACATTTGTCGTCATCTCAAGTCACCCAACTGCTTTTTTTTCTTCCTTTTATGAAAAATATTTTTTGATTTGCCAAGAATTTTCTGTTTTATGAATAAATATAAAAAATGTATATATATTAAAAATAAAGAATTGATTCTATAAAATACATGGATTGTGTATAAAATAATAAAAAATAATAAAAAAAAAAACCATAAAAACTTAAGAAATAGAAGCTGAGTTTTGATTGGCTTCTTGGGAATCATTAGCCAATCAGAATCACTGACCAGAAAATGGACAAAATACAATGAAAATAAACTAAACTTTGTCAGCTAAAAAAAAACAAAATGGAACATTTAGAAGCATCGGCATTTAGAAATATATTTGAAATTCCATTTTAAATACAATTTCTTTAATAAGAACTTGAAAATAAAATTTCCGTTGAAATTCAGAAATTAGCGATCAGATTTGTTTCCAACTAGAAAACGATGCTAAAAATGAAATAAACCCAGAAATGACACAAAGTCAACAGGAAGATTGAATCATAAATCAGCTTTTATCTCAACTCTGTTGAGAACCGGATACATTTATACAAAATTCCCCCCCAAAATAACATAAACACGGGAATTCTAAGTGGGGGTTTTTGTAAATACAAACGAAAAATAATTTATGACTTTAAAGAGTCAAAAAAAAAAAAGACAAATATTAGATAGGCACGTAAGAAATTGTCAGAATCCAAATTAAATTGTGATTTAACCATGAAAAAGAAACAAATTGTTACAAAATGTAAAGACTTTTTTTTGTTACAAATTAATTTTTTTACTGTTTGGTATATTTTATGCGAGAAATGTGTTTTACGTTTTTATTCTGCGTAGAAACTTACGATATTTATTTAGTGTCTTAAATCCCTTTTAAAATTTACCTTATTTTATTTAAAAAAGAACCAATAAAACATTTCAGCTGCAAAAAAAAAAAGGCCAATAAACACAAAATACTAAAGACGATAAAGGTTATAGCGACATCATCTGGAACTAAAAGGCGATATATTCTATAAAATGAGATATTAAATAAGAAATATTAAAACATTAGCAAAAATAAAATTGTTACAGAGGATTTCTGCGCGAATCCAAGTGAATTCATCATTATTTTGTTATCCGCGTTCTCTGGAATATCAGTTTTTGAACCAAGACGGCCTTTTCCAGATCCAAGGAGGTTCCATGAAGTGGTTGAAAGTCCTCAGAGAACGATGGGGGGGAGGGGCATTTAAATAAAGGGGTCTGTTTCTAAAATTAAATACGGGCCCCTCGCTTAATCCGAGCGGACTCTGATGGTCACATAGCGAGCGGAATATTCTAGCGTCCCTTTTTACTCCGTCTTCCGGCTCGGTGCGGCCGCCGTGTCCTTTGTATATATTTTTTTTCCGGTAATTAAATGAAATTCTGTAATTGATACAATGTTATTCCACGTGTTACCGGTAGATCTCCGCATCGCGCCCTTCACCTCGTCGGGATGTAGGAGGTAACGCGCAGCCGGTGGAACGCGGGAAAGAATCGCCCCCAAATTTGAAGTCCACGGGAATTCTATTCTTCCGCTGAATTTCGAAGTCGATGGCCTGAAGCTCCTTTGGGTCTTAAGGGACGTTTCCAACATCTTGGGTCCGTCCATTGAAGGTCAAGCGGAATCGCGTTGGTGGTAGAGCCGCCGAGGCCAACTTCATCGAGACGGCTTTGACCAAGCAATCCGTTATAGACAACTTGAAATGGGGCGAAACCAGCTTGACTTCCGGATTAACCCTCGAGAGACTCGGCTGGACTCCTGAAGACGACGCGAGCTGAGCCAGAACCAGGCGGGCCGACCAACCTTACCGATAAACTCAACGGCAACTCGACAGAGACTGGAGACTTCTCCATCGATAGCACTGAACAGCATCGTGACTTTTAACGTATAGATATATGTTCAGAGACTGGTGTATTCACTAAACGTGGAGGTGCTGCTGGGTCTCGTTAAGTCGGGAACGAAGCTCAAAGATTCGAGTTCAAGCGAAGGCTCTTCTGGTGACCACAACGGTTATGGGAGAGGTCATCGGAACCACCCTGATAAACCGAGTTAAGGTTCCAGAGTAAAATATCCCACCACTGACACCAACCCCGATAAACTCTAACGGGCTCCTATACTTTTGGACGGACATAGCCTGGGGTAAAAAAAAATAAAATATAAAAATAAAAAAAACACACGTTAGGATTTTTTTAAGCTTTTATCGTCCATGTTTGCATTTCCTTAACCAATGCAATCAGCTGAAACCCACAAGCCTGGTTTTTTTTTCTTTTCTTTCCCCAAAGCAACAGGTATAGCTTTTCATTCCCCCCCCCAAAAAAAGGTGTAAAAGATGAGCCAGGATTGGCTCAGGAGGGGTGAGTTTTTTTTGTTTTGTTGGATGTTTAAGGGTCCGGCTGTGTCTACATCGGCGTCACCCCCTCCCCCACACTTCCGAGGATCGCATCTGACTTTGGCGAGAAGCTTCCAGCTCTGACTCCTTTTGCGGAGGCGGGACGGCGCCGGCCCCGGAGGGCCACCGGACGCGGCGTACCCCTTTGCTGATGGAAGAAACGTCATTAGGAGTGAAGATATGAACAAAAAAAAAACAACAACAAAAGATGGCGAAGCGGTGTGTCTGCATGTAGTGTCTGCCTCGGATTATCTGTCGCCCGGCCTTCGGCTGGAACTCTTCCCACGCAGCAAATCCCAACGTTCATAGCAGGAAGGGGTTGGTGACGTTCATCGCTTGCGCCGCAGTCGGCGGCATGGCGGTGCCGTGGTGGGGCAACGTGGCGGACATGCTCATGTTTAGCCCGAGTCCCGCTGGGTGCGCGGCCGGCAGCGTCGACACGCCTAGGAGCGGCGCGGCTAGAGGCGGCGCAGGGTCGGCCGGCGCGGTCCCCATCGCGTTGAAAGACGCGCTCGCTCCCATCAGAGGGCTGGAGCGCAGCTGGTTGAGTGTGAGAGCCTGGGGCTGGTTCACTTGGAAGGGGTTGACCTGCGGCGCTCCTCCCGATGTGGCGGCTCCTACGGGAAGCAAAAAGCAACAGAAATATTGGATCTGCTGGGTGGATTAAGGCGGATTATACGGGTTTGGTAACCAGAAGCATAAAGCACGGGGGAGGGGGGAGTAGTCCTTGGGCATTAAAGTGCCATTTTTTGGCTGCTACGTTATTTTTATTGCCCGGAGACCTTTCTGTTCTTCCTAAGCCTTTAAACCGTTAAACTTTAAACCGGGTCAATAGCCGGGGTCACCATGATAACGGTCAACACGTGAACACGTCAACTTCATACAGAACAAAGCTTGGAACATGCGGTCCTCGATGGGAATTGTATCCCGATCCCCGATAGCTGCTATGGATGGTGGGATTTGTAGTCCAACAGGACCACACCATTGGGTCAAAAGCAGCAGAAGGATCGGAAAACCAGACTGAAGGGAGATACATTTAAAACCGGTAATTTGTTTAAAAATACATATTTGAGAAAAATATAATTTTTTTCGCTCGATGATGGTTATTGATTTTATTTTATTACGTTTTTAAGACTATGTTTTCTAAAAGTTAGATCGGTGGGACGTGGCATGTTCTGTGCTCCATGTATACAAAAAAAAAATTGGGAAAATACCTGAAAACCTAAAAAAAAAAAAAAAAAAAAAAAGGAGAAATAGGAGCCGGGGAGGAGGGGGCGTCCGGCCCTGTGAGAGGCATTATTATAACGCAGCTCAGAACCCCCTCCCCGCGGTATTCGCGGAATTCCAAATGTAAACAGGTCGCTTCCGATTTTCAGACAGACAGGAAAGAAAGTTTCTCCGGAATTAAGAGCCTCCGGCGCGGTGCCAGAGCCAATCACAGAGTCCTCGGCGAAACTGGAGACCGCCGAGGACCCCAGAACAAGGCTGGATTAACAATGGAAATCCTCCAGGCTAGCGGCCGTAATGTCACCCCCTTTTGGTATTTTATTTAACCCTTAATGCGCCGGAGAGATGCACCGCCCAAGCATTAACAGCTGCAAATGCTGGCTGAACCCCTTTCGGTGCACAGATGGTTAATGGAAGGCTCGTTGTATGACTGGCTCGGCACAGCGAGGGGTTAAGTCTCAGCCATCTCGGTTTCCATCCTGCATCTGAGTCCCCCCCTCCTACTCAATCATCCTCAGGAATTACCGTATATCCCCGAATATATGAGCTCCAGGTCTCTGCGATGTATCCATCAGAGAGTCAGTGATCGGAATTTTACAAAACATACGGTAACGCACATTTGTATTAGGAGTCCGCTGCGGGGTGGGGCGCGATGGCTGCAGGTACTGGGAGTGGGATTTGTGGGCACAGGAGGTCTATGCGATACAAAGTAACCCCATGGCCCCCCGGACCGCTGACTAGGAAAAGGCGCACGTACCGGAAGCCAAGAACGGGTTGAAGGTGGGGGCGGCCGGCGGGGGCATGTGGACCAGCGTGTCCAGGTTCACCAGGGATGCGTTGGGCCCCAGGAAGGACTCCGGCGTCTTACGAGCCGCCGTCGGTTTGGTGCCGCTTGCGTTCTGAGAATCAAACAGATCCGGGCTGGTGGTCCCGCTGCGCATGGACGGGAGCGTGGAGAGGGAATCCGCTGGGGGGAAAAAAACACAAAAAGTCGCCAATTAGGACAACGTGTAGCGCGGGGTTAACGGAGACGTGTGCTTCGCCCTCGCGAAGCCTGATTGGCTGTTGCCATAATACAGTGAGGGTATTAAACATGCATGGGATAGACAGACGGCTCCTGAATCTAAGACGAGACCAACGACTGATTAAGGTTGGAGTCTTTACAGCAGGAGAAACGGGCGACTCGACGGGGGCCGGATGGGGCCGATCTGCCGGGGGAGTCTGTGTTTCTAAAAAGGGGACAGGTGCTGACTGAATTAGGAGTTCTGCTCGATATTCGTGGCCATCCCCAGAGCGAGAAGTCCTGTGTAAACCGCAGGGACATGCGCGACCTCTGACCTCCGGCTAACAAGCTCTTCCTGCCATATGGAGAGCTGCCGTTGATCTGGTGCCAGGGACTCCCCCCCCCCCCACGACGCTATTGCCAGATGTTGCACGAAGGCCCCCCCCAGGCACCTGGGACGCATCATAAATTTACTACCCCATCCTGGAGCAGAACGAACGGGGAATCTGCAGCCCGTCGGCGGAATGTTCGGAATTCTCTCGCTGGACAGCGGCCAAGCCGAGCCGCGCATGTTCAGGGGGGGGGGTTAATACTGTCTGATTTCTGGGCGTTCGCTGGTTAACCCGTCTGGATTCGGGTCGAGGTACCTGATACTTTGGATGAGGTCCGGAGGCTGTCGAATTCCGAGAAGTCGTCCTTGGCGGCCCCGTTGAGGTTACTGAACGGGTCGAACGAAGCCCCCCCTGCGTGACACGGAAAAAATAACGCAAAAATAGGTCAGAGACTCGTTACTGGAAATCAGGAGCTTTCTGCGTGTCGCTGGCACACGCTTCCATCTCCACACGCATGAACATGTGCGTGCGGTTAGTGATGTCACGCGAACTGGAAACGTGGATCACATTACCCAATAAACACGCACATGCGCAGCACCGCGTATCCCTACCTGCAGCACCGCGTTCCCTTTGCTGGGAACGCTTGTCATGTGACACAAAAGCAGCTACCGATAGGCTTGTTGCTACGGAAACTGAAAACGTCCTACCTGCGTTAGATGAAGCGCTCTTGGCGGCAGGAGGTGGCCCCCAGGGGTCCGCGGTGCCATTTGTTCCCCCTGCTGGCGGGGCGGGAGACCAAGGGTCTGTGCTTTTTGGAAGCGGCGGCAGGGCTGACGCGGCGTCGGCCCCCCAGGGATCATTGGGGGCCGCTGTCTTCGTACCTCCTAAACAAACAGCAGAGGTGAGACACTCGGACGTCACAATTTACACACCGGTGCGAGCCACACGCGGCGACCACACGACGACGACACAGCCGAGAACAGCCCGGTATATTTTATGTTTTTGCTCTTCAGAGCTTTTACAAGGAGGTCGGTGAATAAATTATTTTACAAAACTGCAAAAAAGACCCCAAATCTCTATAATACTTGTGTCAGTCCAGCTGAATCCTACAGAAAAAACCTTAACATTTTAACTTTTTTTTGTGCTGTATTGACAGCTAATATTTTAATTGGCCGCATTATAAAGCAGACGCAGTTAATGGGGCATTTAATATACTTATTGGGGTATTTAATGTATTTAATGGGGTATTTAATGTATTTAATGGGGTATTTAATGTATACCCCCCCCCCGGACCGCCTGCAGACCGCGGGCGACGGATCGAACCCCCCACCTACTTACCGAAAGACTGCCAGGGGTCGAGCGAGGCCGGCGGGGAGGCAGCCGCTCCCCACGGGTCGGGGTGGCTATTAGATGCCGTCGCTGGTGTTGGTGCCGCCGCCGCTCCGGCCAACCAAGGCTCTGATTTCTGGGGTCCGGAAGCCGCTGCCGCTGGGAGAGCGTCTATGAGGTCCATGAGAGACGTCTTCTGCTGCAAACGAGAGAAAACAAACGGGGGTTCGTACCGGAACCAGGAGATAAAGAAGGGGGTCCTCGGATAAAAAAGGGGGTCCTCGGATAAAGAAGGGGGGTCCTTGTATATAAAAGGGGGTCCTCGGATAAAGAAGGGGGTCGCCGACGAGGAGCTGAAGAAAGAGAGATAATGCCGTATCGGCTGGAAAAAATGGAGACTCTGACTACTTGGTCTGCCAAGAAGAGACCGCTGAGGGCCCGCGAGCTTCTTCAACACATTAGATGTTTGGTCTAGCAGAGGACTATGTATCATTCGTCGCGGGGCTGGGTTGTTACGTTGTATCTATTAAGAGACAGAGGGCCGGCGCGTGGGGGGGGGGAGTATTGGGGGTGCGTAAGAGGCGTCGCTCACCGCTTTCTTCTTCGGCACTTTTATGGTATCTTTTCGGCTTTCCTCGAGGGCCATTTGTAGCCGCAGGTCATCTCCTCGCCGGATGCGCTCCTCCTGCGGCGACACAAAAAAGAGTAGGTTGAAGGGGGGCTCACCGGATCGCGGGCGTCCGTCACCGAAGAAGTGGTGGACGCGGCTCCCCTCTACTCGGCAGAGCAAGTGGAACAAAAGCTTTAAAAAACGCAGTATGTTTCCTTCCCGGCGGTCGGGGTCCTGGTTATATTATTTATCTATTGTGAAGGGATTTGGGGGGAAATCCACGACATTGAGGTTGATACTGGTTTCCATGGCGACGGCTCCCCGCACTCACCTGCTCTGCCACCTCTCGGCTCATTGCCAGGGCCAGCTGAAGCTGCAGCTCCTCCTCGCCGCTGGTCTGAGGCCGGGCCTGCTCCAGCTCGGAAGAGACCCTCGGAGACGTGGCTGAAGGAACGAGAAAAAAAGGCATTTCAGGTCACGCAGCTGATTCATGGGAGCTTCCCCCCGGACCCCCGCGCAGAGAGGCGGCCCCCCACCACCCACCCTCCGAGACCAAATAATCCGGGAGATTCCAAAAAACACAACTTTTATCACTAGAATCAGATTAAAAATACATTTTCTAAAATATTCTGTTTTTTCTTTTTTTTTGCCCCATAATATAAATGTTTTCAGGCAGCTGCATATCAGCCGTTTGTATGATTCTCGCTCTGTTATCTGACCCCCGATCTACTAAACCCCCGACTCCTTATCATACTGCCTGTGGGGAACAATAGAATGGCTCAGTCTTATTCACCCTGACTAGTAGACATCTATGGAGGAACGGACTTCATTAGCATCGCCATAAAGCATCAGCTCAGTGTGGTGTTTGAGCCTGAAATTCTCCCAAAATATCACATGACTGACAGCAACGGCGGCTCCTGCGCTGGGGGGGGTTATTACTGTATACAGCAATATAACAGTGTGGTAGATGAGTGGAACAGCCTCCCAGCAGAAGTGGTAGAGGGTAATACAGTGAGGGTATTAAACACGCATGGGATAGACATACGGCTCCTGAATCTAAGACGAGACCAACGGCTGATTAAGGTTTGAGTCTTTACAGCAGGAGAAACGGGCAGATTCTGTGTTTTTACGTTAAATGTGTCGCCCGGCGGCTGCCGTCGCGTTGCAGTGGCTGCCGGACACCCAGAGAATGTCTTATTAGACCATCTTTACACCCCCCCCCTCGGCTTCCCTCCTGCATGTGCCCCGGGGGCAGGAAGCAGGGGGGGGTCGGGGCAGATTTATTGGATACACAGAAGTCTCATTCCCGGAATTCCTGCGATCCCAAAACACAAAGGATTTGGTGTCAAGTTTGCAAAATCCCAGCGATGACCCCACGTTTCTAAAACTGGCTTCCCTTCGGGGCGGCGGAAGAACTTTCAGCGATTATCTGTATTTCTTACTAACTACATAGAACCCGCCGGCAGATCGGCCCCATCCGGCCCCCGTCTAGTCGCCCGTTTCTCCTGCTGTAACGACTCAAACCTTAATCAGTCGTTGGTCTCGTCTTAGATTCAGGAGCCGTATGTCTATCCCATGCATGTTTAATCCCCTCGCTGTATTACCCTCTACCGCCAATAACGGCGGGACCGCGCGGGGTAACGGCGGGACTGCGCGGGGTAACGGCGGGACAGTGCGGGGTAACGGCGGGACTGCGCGGGGTAGCGGCGGGACTGCGCGGGGTAACGGCGGGACTGCGCGGGGTAACGGCGGGACAGTGCGGGGTAACGGCGGGACTGCGCGGGGTAGCGGCGGGACTGCGCGGGGTAACGGCGGGACTGCGCGGGGTAACGGCGGGACAGTGCGGGGTAACGGCGGGACAGTGCGGGGTAACGGCGGGACTGCGCGGGGTAACGGCGGGCCGGCGCAGTCTTAGTGAATGCGTCCTTTATAGAGGGCTGTAGTGAGAAGCAGCCGCGCCGCTCACAATGTCAGCGCTTCCTACAATCAGCTGTTATTCCCAAATTCCGCTCGCGAGCGTCACGTCTCCTCTCATGAAGAGCTCGTCTGTTTATCGCAGGAGGAAGAAAACGGGGAGGAAAAAGAGTCGGACGGCCCCATTCCTTAACAAAACAAAAAAAAGGCTCTGTGAGGCTGCAGCTTCCGCCGCACGCTGTGAACAAGCAACAGAAAGAACTTCACCGGCCGGGGCGTCGCGAGACAGAAACAGAGCTGAAACTGCTGGGTCTGAACTATAGAACTGCACAGATACACCCCCAATGTACAGCGCCGCGCAGTATGACGGCGATATATACATAACAACAACACGTTGTACAGCGCTGCGGTATACAATGGCGATATACCAATAATAACACACGTACAGCACTGTGGTATGCGATGGCGATATATAAACAATAACACACATTGTACAGCGCTGCGGAGTATGACGGCGATATATAAATAACAACACGCGTTGTACAGCGCTGTGGTATACGATGGCGATATATAAATAATAATAATAATAATAATAACACGTTGTACAGCGCTGCGGTATGCGATGGCGATATATCGAGCATTTGCCTCTTTCCCTGCACCCAGCGGCACGGAAACAGGCTGGCTGGGAGCTGCAGCTTCTCCTAAAGGTTATTTTTTTCAGCAGGTTAAGATACGCGTAATAAATAAAGGTACTCTATGTTGGGATGTATGTATGGCTCATTATATATATACACACTGGATGTATATATAACGGCAGTCCGGGGGCGGGGAACGCTGCGTTCTATGTTGGGATGTATGTATGGCTCATTATATATATATACACACTGGATGTATATATAACGGCAGTCCGGGGGTGTTGGGGGGGGTGGCACGCTGCATTCTATTTTGCATTTCAAAAAGAATCTAAATGAGATTTTCGGGGAGGGATAACGACCAGGAAAGGAGGACAGGAAACGGGTTTCTTACACCCCCTCGCCCTATATATACGGACCCCCCCCATAACAACTTATAAGGACCCCCTACAGAGATGTAAATCGCCATCTGTTTGTGAACAGCGCCTTCTCCAGCCAGCCCCTCACACTACGACCTTTGACCTTGCAGAGGATCATGGGAAATGTAGTTCACAAAAAACAGCTAAAGATTTATTTTTTGGGGGGGGGCGACCTGTCCTTGTTCTTCCCAAACAGAGATCGTTATAGTGCCGTATTCACTAAGGAGCGTTCCATTAACGGTGTGATAGTAATTATTAGACACGCGCTAACTAAACGGCGCATTCGGGACGGAAAAAAAGATGAGAAGCCCCGGAGCGGCCGCACAGCTGAAAAGGCTTGGGCGAGGGGGGGGGGATGGGAAACCCAGCTGTCCTAAACACATCTGTACGTCTTTAAGAAAAAGAAATGGGGGGGGGCAGAGTTCTCTTACTGTGGGGAGACCAGTAAAAAAAAATGGGTGGACCAGTAGAAAAAAAAAAAGTCACCAAATTACAAAAATACAGCCAAAAAAATAAAAATAAAAAGTTTTTCCGGAGACCATAACTACCCCATCACTCAACCCAACCCCCCCAAGGGGATGATAAAACTCTATACTTACAGCCATGATAGGACGCTGGTGATCCACCGGACTTCCCGTAGTCTTGCTCGGAGTAGCTGGTGGACAGGTTGGGTTGGCTAGATCCTCGGCCAAACGAGATCTGGTTGTTGCTCCCCACCCCGGTGGCCACCTGGGCCATTCTCTCTTTGGTTTTGAGAGCCTGGGCCCTCTCGCCCTTCAGCCTCTCGTCATCCTTCAGGAGACCCACCAGCTGCTTCGATTTCTCCCGCACGTTGATGCCCTGGTCCTTGCCGTCGCGGTCGATGTACTGGAAGTCCTTCAGCGTCTGTATGGCGAAAATGTTCTCCTTGCACTGGTGGGACACCCGCTCCGAGCCCGTCTTGATGAGATAATCCAACAAAGTCAGCGCTTTGTAAACGTGCCTCCAGTTCTTCCCGTGGTCGTTCAGCCTCTTCCAGATCATGCTCATTATCTCTGAAAAGGCCACCACGTTGTACGTCAAGTCGGCGATCTCCGTCATCAGGGAGCTGGAGGGACCCCACGGGTCGTTGGAGGTGGCCTCCCGCACCTTTATCTCCGCCTCGGAGTAATTGTTGACGATGTTCTTCATCTGTCTCCTTATGGATGAGGTCGTCATTTTTGTACCAATTAAAACCCAAGAAAGAAAAGTCTCGATGTCCGCCCAATTAAAACGCGGTCGGAGATATCAGCTACGATCCAGAGCCCAGCTGTCCATGGGTTACGATGTTCACAGACCGATCCTCCGGCCGGAATCCGCGCGTCGACGAGGAACGAGTGGCGGTCAGCAAGGCTCCGACTACGAGCATCTCCTCAACTCTCCTGCATTTCCCAACTCCACGAGCTAGAAGAGAAAACAAGACCAATCAGAACCCGGAAATGAACCCCGATCGCTCGCGTGGAGGTCCCACCAACAGTTGTGGTGGGACAGCATTGGATCCTGAAGCTACCTCACCCAGGAGACGCAACGAGGAGAAGACAACCACAGACACCGGACACCAACATCCAGCCGTTCAGATTTATTTAGAGGAGGAAACCAAGTAGAGAAAACGTCCCAAAAAATTCTACATTTTTTTTTCTTCTTCTACATCGAGGAACCTGAAAATTCCCTAAAATAGATAAATTTCAACTTTTTGAACTTTTTTGGCTACTATCCTTTTTAATGAAAACGTTGTTTTTTTTATATGTTTAAGGGGACATCGGCTCATCCTACAACGAAACAAATGAGTTGGGTCGATATCCAGAAGTCCAAACCCTTCCCATGGGTTGAGGAACCTTCTGGATCTGGATCGGATGGTGGAAAGGACATCCCAGCTTTTAATGTTCCAGTTTTCTAAAAAAACGGGGTAAAAAAAAAACCACAAACCACACAGATCCCCAAGGCAGCTACAAGGAAGCCCCTCAGAGTAAGAAGTGATCTACAAACCCGAGGTCAGGAGGAGAAGACGAAGGACGGCAGAAACGACGGTCCGTAACGCTGCAGATTAATGCATTTCCTCCGTTCCGCGGCCACTCGTTTGCCAGCAGTTTAGCAGCCAAAGCCCCCAATTTCTGGAAGCGTTTCCCAGTGCTGCGGACCACCCTTCCTGTCCCGATCCTGAAACTACTCTGGAAGCTGCTGCTGGTGGGGGGGGGGGCAGCCCTACATTAACATATCAAAAGCAGAGGAAGACAAGGAGTGGGGGGAGAAAGGCCAAAGAGACAATGGGGGCAGCCCGGGCAGAGAAAACACCCCTGTGTGCCTTTGACTCCTCGGTCTCTTTACTGGCCGGCTATTTAAATATTAATTAGACGCTGATTGTCTGCGGTCCGCTCCCCCTCCACACACTAACCGTGCCTTTCACTCCTTAGCGGACCTCTCCCCCCTCTCCTCCTCCTGTAAGTTAAATGAATATACTATCAGAATGGGGGGGTAGGGAGTGCTCCAGGTATTAGGGCGACAGGGAGGCCCCCTCGATCCCCAGATGGGGGCTGTTAATCACTATACAAGATTCTACACCCCCCTGTTTAGCAAGCATTCTTAAAGGGTTAATATTGGGCATGCTACAATTGAAAACTCTGCATCAACTGGAAGGCCATCCCATATATCCACTACTCTTTGCACCGTGCATTTTTTTTGCAACCTGAGCTCTTATTTGTGTTTGAACTCACTTTACATCATCGCGCATGCTGTTGATTTCTCTGTGTGGATTGAGACAGAGAAACAGATGCCTTATGATGTCATAACTCCTTAGAGCATTTAACCTTCATACCAGATACTTATCTGGGGGAAAGTATTTGGCCGTCTCTAATCTACATCTTCTTGGTAGTTACATTATAAATCGGTGCAGACGGCCGTCTGGGCGTGCAACAGCAGTAAAAAGTCCTATGATGACATCATAGTTCCAGATAATTCCAAATTAATATGTTAAAGGAATAAGTATCTCGAGGTCTTCTTCTCTTCCACATTTTTGAACACAAACAGGGCAACCAATAAGAAACTGAGATTAGTCGAGAAAGAACCAATCGGGAAGCAAAAGAATATTTAGTGGGACCTTCTGCAAAAGAGAAGAGGAAATCTCCTTTTATAGGTATAAGGGGCGGGGTCTTCATTGGCCAATCAGAACACCAGCAACAATTTAAATTTTGGACAGGGGATCCAGAAAACACAGCCAGGGATTCAGGGAAGTCAGCCCCCTGGGCAACTACCCCCCCCCCCCAAGAAAATGACTTCTACTGGGCTACAGAACCTCCAGGCGCTCTATAGATCAGAGTAACGATGATAAATGTAAAGTAACGCACTTGGGAGAACAAGAGGCCAGAATCTAACACTAGAGGGTCAGAGGCTGAGATGGAATGGAAGAAAGTTATGGAAGGGTGGTAGATAAGTGGAACGGCCTCCCAGCAGAAGTGGTAGAGGGTAATACAGTGAGGGTGTTAAACATGCATGGGATAGACATACGGCTCCTGAATCTAAGACGAGACCAACGACTGATTAAGGTTTGAGTCTTTACAGCAGGAGAAACGGGCGACTAGACGGGGGCCGGATGGGGCCGATCTGCAGACAGATACTAAAAGGCACCCATTAACTTCCATTATTGTCTTTAGGGTAATTAAATTTCCCAATTTACTTAGCAAGTGAAGGTCGAGTAAATAAATACACAAAGAGCCAAGATCTTCGGCAATAAAATCCAATAAAGATATAAAAGAGTTATTGGGGGGGGAAGGAAGTTTTACTTTACTGAGAGGGTAGTAGATAAGCAGAACAGCCTCCCAGTGGAGCTGGTAGAGGCTAATATAGGGAATGTATTTAAGCATGCATGGGATAGACATACGGCTCCTGAATCTAAGAAAAGACGAAGGACTCTTTGGAAGCCCCAGGCAGCTCAATAAAGACGGCCGGAATTGATGATTATTTTTCAGGATTGATGAATTTGCGGGAAACCCCCCCAGAATGGATTCAAAAGCCATGAATTTGCCGCACTGTAAGAAAACAGGTAATGCTAAGGAATCTACGTAAGCCCCCCGTGTCTCTTCTTTACGTTCTGCCGTAAAGCAGTGAGCGCTGTGAGCCCCGGGAGCAGGGGGCGGAGTCATCATATCACATGACCGACCACAATGGGGAGCTGAAAACGTAAATGTATTTTAAGGACACGGAACAGAAATGAGCGTTTCACACACTCACACGCTCACACACACGCACGCACGCTCACACAGGCACGCTCACACACACGCACGCTCACACTCACACACACGCTCACACACACACGCTCACACTCACTCGCACCCTCACACGCACGCTCACACTCACTCGCACCCTCACACGCACGCTCACACTCACACACTAAAAAAAATTATAATAATAAAATAAAGAAATTTTGAAATTTATAAATAAAATAAAAAATAAAATACATAAAATGCTTATAAAATCTGACATTAATATTTAAAACGATTCCGCAGAAACTTTTTCTGGGGGTGATGCGTTTACAGATATTTAATATAAACTTTTTATTACAAAAAAGGATATGAAATGTGTGATCATAGCTGCCAACAGTCCCAAACCGCTCCATACATTCTTTAAAGTGGCCGCTATGTCCTGTCTTTACATTTCAGGCACTCAGAGATTCTAAAGCTGAAGCCGCGCATGCACCAAAGGGAGGGGCCTAAGCAATCTGGGCGTGGCCCAGGTGGGGCAAATATATGTGGCCCCCGCCGTTACTTTGCCCTTTGTGTGTAAATGGCCGGACGTGCAGGTGAAAACAGGATCGCCCCGCGCGGCTCGACTCGCTTTCAACTCCAGCTTGAGTTTTTTTCCTGCGTTTGTCTCCAGGCTTCTTTGAACTGCCGTGCGGAATTCCGATACACCGCGGCTCGCGCTCTAAATGTTACCAGTTTTACTTCCCTGCTTCTAGATAAAAAGGAGATCTGGGAAGATATATTTACAAAAAAGTGGAACAGCCTCCCAGCAGAAGTGGTTGAGGGTGTTTCTTTGTGGTCTGGCTCAATACAGATCAGCTTCTTCTTTCAAAAGAAATTGTACCAGAATACAGCAGCAATCTATAGATATTTGTACAGCGCTGCAGAATATGACGGCGCTATAAAAAACAAATAATAGTAATATTAATTACTGAAAAACAAAAAAGTTTCTCTTCTAGGCAAATTAACCAAACTGAACAAGAATGTAGAATTTTCGTGCGCATAAAACAGGACTGTCCTGGATATCTCAGGACAGTCATCAGTTATATATTTATAACGGCTCTTCTTTTCAGTTTCAACATATTTAAAATCTGTGTATTTTTGCCTAAACTTGTATTTTTTTCGTGGCCCCCCCGGCCCCCGATCAGCGGAGCGGGGGATTGGTTGGAGGCTCCCAGACGCTGCCCCCTCCCCCTCCCCTAACGTTTTTATTAATGTTTGCGAGTAATTTAATTACGAAAACTTCCACTTCTGGTTTCCATGACGTCATTGCTGGTTGCTAAGCGACAGGCTGCATCCTCGCGCACAGAGTTCAGAGGGTGAAATACACCGCAGCCCGCCGGAAATCCCACGCCACCGATTCGCTGCCGGACCGCCGCCAAATTCCCATTTAAAAATTACGAGATTTTGGTCTTTTGGGGGTTTTTCCCCCCACTATTTTGGTTTCTAGAAAAATATTCATATCCGAGCAGCCCAGTGGCCAATGGCCTCCACTGCCCCCCCCCCCCATTAAAAGCCCTTCTGCAGAGAGGGGACTCGGGCCGGGGGCTACTTGCCTTTCTTTAAAGCTGCCGTTCCACTGGGACAAAATGATTCAACATTAAAAACAAAATAATATATATATTTATGTAATAAAACCCCTCTTCATGTGTAGAGCGTGGGGTCGGCCATCCGGTCCGCTAGAGCCACATAATTATTCCTCCCCATCCATTGTACAGGGCTGCGGTATATGATGGCGCTATATCACACAATAATTTTGATGCTGCTGCCGATTGGTTCCCTGATTATAGAGCGTCCGTGGAAGCGTCCGTCACCCCGGCCACGCATCGCTTCCGCAAACGCTTCCAAAAACTACCTGCTTCGTTCTTTTTTTAAGGCAAATTCTGACTTTTACTATCTAAAAGTTTTTAAAAGCCTGAAAAAAAATACATTTTCTACGATCCAGCCTCAAAACAGGCCAGAAAAGCAGCAAAGGAACTTTTAAGACACTTTTTTTTGTTTCTATGGAAACAGCCCAGCTTTGTGCGGGACAGTCCCGATTTTGCCACTCTATCCCGCTGTCGGATCCCGGTTTCGTTCTCTGGCGTCTGGGACATCGGAGAACGCATACTGCGCAGAACTGTGCGCATGCACATTACCTCCCAGGCCCCGCCCCCTCAGCACCCTGATTCGCCAGGGGCAGAAGCTGGGCGGGGTTTATAAACTTCCTACCGGTTCCATATATATATATATACATATATACGCAAAACCCTTCCTGACGCCATAAATGGAATTTTAACAATTCCCTAAATAAATAAAACAAGAAGAAAAAAAATCCCTGGGGAGTGGGAAGTCCCCCCCCCCGCAGACCCCAAAGACGAGTGGAAATTTCCAGCGTGGGTCATGTGATTATGTCGGGGAAAGTTGTTTATTATATAAGAGACATGTATACACACACGGCTTTTTCCAGAGCACGCTAACAATCCCGTGTGCAGAACATACGGCATGTTTAAACTGCCGGGGGGGGGGTGGAATTATTCATCCAGCGGGAATCAGCGGGGGCCGGATCGCCGTTACACCAGCCGGGCGCTAACCTGGGCCGCGGGGGCCACATGCTGCGCAATAAGATACAAAAAAATCAGTTTTCTATAAGAGACAATGTATATAAAAAGTGTCCGTTCTATCGCTTTCACCTAAACGCTCGATAACGTCTCAAAGCGCTCGTTACTATAAATAGAATAAAGTGTTACTGTTACATAAATGTATACTATATATAAAATATTAATATTAAATGATTGCATGCTCTTCAGGCTAGACTGACTCAGTGCCTATATACTGTATATATATAGGGGGGTGTGTGTGTATATATATATATATTATACATTATATATATATATATATATAATATACCGTATATCATTATAAATATATATAATATATATAATTATATAATATATACATAATTATGTACCAGATATATTATATAATATATATATATATATATATATATATACATATATACACACACACCTATATATATATACAGTATACAGGCGCTGGGTCGGTCTAGCCCGAAGAGCATGCAATCATTTCTAAGACATTATTCCATCTTTTACTATTATTATTTTTCTTTCTTATTTCTCACCAATTTGCCCTAAAACAGGGTCCGCACCGTTTCCTTTGCCCGCCCAGACGCACAATTTTTAGTAAAACTTAATCCGCGCACCAAAACTCTTTCCCCGGACCCTTTCGGGGCGCGGGCTTGGAGAGCGAGTTGGGAAGAGGTTTCTTGAGTGGGGAAAGGTCACTTGCGAGAGTCTGGAAAGCCGCAGCCAGCGAGCCAAGAAGGCTCATTGTCGATATTTCTAAAAATAACCACCGACTGTAAATTCCTGATTTTATCTAAAATATCGGAGCCCCGCAGCTGGTGAGCGGGTCACGGCTTGAAGGTGGGATTTTAGGGACTAATGAGACCTCACTTCCTTTACTACGAAATTCCACAGAGGCCGAATCGGATTTAACCCCATACACGCCGGCTTTTAATGATTTCCTGCTGTAGCAAAACCATTTGAAACATAAATTACATAAAATAAGACAGATATAATTATTAACAAATATATATATATATAAATTGTTTCATATAATAAAATAAAAAGATATAAAAATGCTATGATAAATTAAATATATATATATTTAATTTATGGATAAAACTAATTATACAGCAAAATAAAAAATATATAATTTATTTAAAAAATATAAAATTAATATATATAAATGTATATATAAATTGTTTAATATAACAGAATAAAAATATATAATCTATACAAATAGATTCTGTAGTAAATGAAATATATATTTTTTTTTGATAAAACAAATTATATAGTAAAATAAAAAATATAATTTATAAAAATATCAAATTAGAAATATATATATATATATACACAAATTATTTTCTAAAAAAGTTTTCCTTTTCAGTTTTTCAACCCATTCTTACATATTATGATGACAAAATCTTCCTTATTGCTTGGTGGTATATATATATGGAACAGCCTCCCAGCAGAAGTGGTAGAGGGTAATACAGTGAGGGATTTAAACATGCATGGGATAGACATACGGCTCCTGAATCTAAGACGAGACCAACGACTGATTAACGTTTGAGTCTTTACAGCAGGAGAAACGGGCGACTAGATGGGGGCCGGATAGGGCCGGTCAGCCGGAAGATTCTATGATTCTAGGATATCCCCCCCCCCAGGGCATTACTGCATTATTCAAGCTTCGACCAGGACGATGCACAAAAGCTATTTCACTGCTGAGAATGACCTGCTTGAGTTCAGGTGAAAATGGTAAAAAGGAAAATCACGCTCCATCACTCGTAAAATATTTAGGCGGCCAAAAAAAGTAAACAAAAAAACAAACAGAAAGCAGGTTTTTCTGGATATCCTCTTAAGGCGGCGGTTAAAAAAAATAATATCCCCAAATCGCAAAGACAGGTGAACAGCGGCCTGGACCCCCCAACAATCACAACGGGTGCAAACATGGGGGGGGGATACAGTGCGAGAAATATAAGTGATCACCATGGAAACCAATGGTCCAGAATTACACATTATAGATCAGCCCTTGGTTTACAGTCTGTGCTGGGAGGCCAAAGCGACCCGGCGCATGGAGGGTTAACTACTTAAAAAGACAGGCGGGGGCAACAAGACAGACTTTGTTCTGACAATGAGGCGGAGGGGTGGGGGGCACTTTATCCATAATACCCCCCTCCCCCAGAAATCCACCCCAGGAACAAAGGGGGCAGGAAGAGGCTCCATATCAGCTAATGTGACGTCAAATATAACTTGGCTGGGCTCTTACAGCCACACTTATTGCCCCGGCCTGTGTGGGGGTCCCAGGGCCTCACTTGCCCCCTTTAAGGGAGTCGGGGGGGGTTTCCGGGTGAGTAGGTGGGGGGCTGATTTAGTTTCTGGGGCACATGAGGCCGGGGGGGGTCCAGGGAGCCCCCTTCAGAGAGTTGGGTGAGAGGGGCTGGCGGTAGCCGCAGGGAGCCCACAGGAGGAAGGGAATAAATAAATACGGGACGCGCGGAGGGACAGGCCGCGGACCCGGGGAGGCCTCGCTCTTTAGTCATTCCTCATGCAGCAGGCCCCGGGAGGCAGCATGCGAGGCCCGGGCCCGAACCCCAATACACCCGCCAAAGGGAGGGACGCACTCACCCCACTGGGCTGCCGGCTCTCTGCGGTGAGGCTCCTCCGGGACGGGACTCCGGTCAGGGTATCTAGCGGGGGCAGGGAGGCAGATCCTCTCCCCCCACCCCTCCCAGCTCGGGGTGAGAGCGCAGAGGGGAGGCTCTGGGGCCAGCGGGGGCAGCGGGATCGGGTGTCTGTGGAGCGGCAGAGCGCTGGCGGGGAGATGTGAGCCGGGCTGGGGAGGAGAGGAGGGCGAAGGGAGGAGAGAAGGGAGGGAGGCAGCGAAACCAGAGCAGGGAGGGGGAGAGCAGAAAGGGAGGGGAAGCAGTGCATGGAGAGGGTGAGTGACACTGACTGGCACCCACTCACACTTGGCATAGGGGATTGGCACCCACTCACACTCGGCATAGGGGACTGGCACCCACTCACACTCGGCATAGGGGACTGGCACCCACTCACACTCCGCACAGGTGACTGGCACCCACTCACACTCCGCACAGGGGACTGGCATCCACTCACACTAAGTGCAAGGAGACTAACACACGGTACAAGGCGCTGGCACCCACTAACTCTCAGTACAGGGGACCGGTGCCCACTCACACTCAGTACAAGAATGCTAACACATAGTACAAGGGACTGGCAGCCACTCACACTCAGTACAAGGGATTGACACTAACTCACACTCAGTACAGGGGACTGGTGCCCACTCACACTCCGAACAAGGGTCTGCTACACAGAGTCAGTACAGGGGACACTGTGGGTAGGATACTGAGTGGAGTAGGGGTGCTGAGTTTGAACTCACACTGGTGTCTGGGTGTAGGGTAGAGAGGGTTATAGCTGCCCTCCCTGGGGTATCTGTCACCCTCGGGTGAGCCTCGTGCTGCCCCCTCCGTCTATTGCCCCATCACCAAGTTCTCTCCCCACAAACACCAGGCTCTCTCCTTATCGCTTTGTGCCATTTTATGTAATCGGGAAGTGTGAGTGTGAGTGCGCGTTCTCCGGCCTAGACCGGCAGATTTGAGTGGGTGAAGTTTTCGAATGGTAGCGCCCGGCCCTCTCGGCTTATCTCGCCGGCGCAGGCAGCGCGTGGAACCAACTGGCGGGAGCCGAGCCGCATGGTGACAGGATAACGAGCCGCGGGGACCGGGGCCGACGCGTTCCACACACCGGGGGGGGGCAGAAAAATTATTATTTCACAGGAAGAATCACAGAAGACCGGAATCTAACACCAGAGGATCAGAGGCTGAGATGGAATGGGAGGAACTTTACTGAGAGGGTGGTAGATAAGTGGAACAGCCTCCCAGCAGAGGTGGTAGAGGGTAATACAGTGAGGGTATTAAACATGCATGGGATAGGCATACGGCTCCTGACGTACGACTGATTAAGGTTTGAGTCTTTACAGCAGGAGAAACAGGACGGGGGCCGAATGGGGCCGATCCGTTGACAGGTTGCGTGTTGCTGTTAGATGGGTAAGCAGGTACGAGGCCCGTGTGTTACCTGGCGCTCGCTTGGATCACGCGGTACGTTGGCAGCTTCGCCCGGCGGCGCGGTGATTACCCGGCAGCAGCTGCGCCTTAATAACTCGGCTGCCTGGCAGAGATCCGCCGGGAGCTCAGCCTGCGATTGGATCCGATCTCCCCGCGGTAATCCCCATCTGCCAGCAGATCCCTCGGCAAGGTTATTCTGTATTATCCGAGCGCGTCGCAGGCTGATACCCCGGCGGCCCCCGGCAATCAATCTAATAACCCCAAACAATCTTCAGAGACCCCCCAACCGTCTCCCTCTACCATCTACACCAATCCACAGGAATAACTACTACTTTCTATTTACTACAAACCTGAAAGTTCTCATTAAGAATCGTCTTCTCCTCCTAGAAACGTTTATAGGGAGATCGGCCCCATCCGGCCCCCGTCTAGTCGCCCCCTCTCTCCTGCTTAATCAGCCGTTGGTCTCGTCTTAGATTCAGGAGCCGTATGTCTATCCCATGCGTGTTTAATACCCTCACTGTATTACCCTCTACCACTTCTGCTGGGAGGCTGTACCATTTATCTACCACCCTCACTATAACGTAAAAAAAACAGATAAGCAAAGGAGTAGGAATAAAGTCACAACTTGTTTAGTTGTTTTACTTTACTGAGAATGAGATTTAAGTGGAACAGCCTCCCAGCAGAAGTGGTAGCGGGTCATACAGTGAGGGATAGACGTATGGCTCTTCTATATTTCTATGAGCCTACGGTGAGAGCGAGCACTATTTAACAGTTTAACAAAGGGGTAACTTTTACCCCGGTCTGGGTGTGAATGGGCACATATCTAATTTGATATCAGAGCATCCCAACTGGTTCCTTTGTCCCTGCTATATCACATCCGGAATCCCTGCTTGAACACAGGTGACTCCGTTCGGAATATCTTAACTTTCTCGCAAATCACGGACCTTCATTAGAAGCATTCGATCATTACGCGCTGTGATAGGCTATTAAGGGGTTAATGTGTGGACTTCCTGAGCGGTACGCACTCACACGCGTTTACATACTAACCCTGTGATGGTAATTCGGTGTATGAAGCATCGATCCGCCTAATCTTGCCAGATATATACCTTTAAACCCCGATGACATCATCAAAACAAATAATGACCTCATCCCATCGATGGACTCATCAAAGCAGTGAGTGGCCTTGTGGAGACGTCCCCTGGGTGGCCTTGGCAGATTGCCTTGGCTACCCATTAACCGTCCCTCTGCGTCCTCCGGGGGGGTAATAATAATACCCGAAATATTGATCGGGGCGTCTGCTTTGCACCAATCCCACAAGTAAAACTGCCGTGGCCCAGGAAGCCGCCATACAGTGTAGCGCAGTACAACGCTTTGCCCCCTGGGATCTTTCTAAATGAGGTAACCCTGAGAAGCTTGAAATATTAACCCTATAATAGCCCTTGGTGCGGATGCAGCGACTTGCCAAATGTGTTACCCAGATGGGTCTGATATTGGCCGGTGGAAACCTTGACTTGTCATTATTATGCCTCCTAACTGTCCTGCTTTCCACAGGACAGTCCCGATTTTGCCACTTTATCCGGCTGTCACGCCCGCCCCCGGAAATGCGGACAGAGGTTAGCGTGGGATAACAGGATAGAGAGGCAAAATTGGGCCATAGATGCTGCTTCCCAGCCAATGTAAGAATGAAGCTTTGATCCATACACGGCCTACAGGAAGGCAACCAACAGGTTAATCCGCCCCCCCTGCATTCCCCTTAATACCCAGCAGGGGGTCGTTTCGCAGCACCCCCACGCCGGGGATTGTTCGTGTGAACATGTGCCGGTTTCTTGATACAATGTATTCGCTCTGATCCCAGCTGGGCCGATGTTCCGCTCTCTCTCTCTCTTTTCTCTCTCTAATGAATGGTCCCGCTGCCCGTGGCTTCCGCTGCCCGTGGCTTCCGCCAGATTAGCCAGATGCCCAATTAGGCCCGGAGTCTCCCCCGCCTGGCTCGCTGCCCAGCCTTATCTAAGGAGCAGAACGTCGGCGGCCAGGAACCCGTCGCGTAACCCTGGGAAGTGGCTCATTCTTTCGCTCTCTCTTCCTTCCTGACACCCTCTTCCCCGACGCGTCCGAAGCTGACTCAGCGCCTCCATCTGCGTTGGCAGCGACAGCATATTGAGAGCCTAAAACACAGCGAGTGGGACCCCGCCGGGCAGAACCGGCGCGTGGGAATATCCTCCGCTTCACTCCGAGTCACCGCCGCCTGGAATGTCTTCAGGGAATGCGGAAAATCCCCCCCGACGCACTTCATTTACTAGAACCCTTACGGGGGGGGGTTAAAGATGCCTGTGAGGGGCTCCCGGTTCTCTCTCTATGCACGTCGTGCCGGCAGATTATATATCCGTCATCCTCGCAGCCCCGGAGCGGTTTTAAAGGATAAATGCAATGGGGGGGGGGTTATTGCTCCTCTGGCACTGAAAGGGTTAAAATGTTTTCCTACCTACTCCTCGTCCGCATTCCGGGGTTCTAGAATTTCTATTCATCCCACTTCTGGCCCGAGGATGTCCGGCGCCTCGCCCTCCGGAACCTTGGGCAACATCTACAGGGTGACCACCCGCAGAGGAGATCTTTCTACAAAGACGCAGCACCCGGTGCAGGAACAAAAGAGGAACCCAGTTACATGTATCATGTATGACATCATACGACAGGACATATATGTATTTCCTCATCTTTCCCTTGACTTCATTTCCGTCTTTGCTCATTCACATTTTCGTTCTCCTTTCTCTCTATATTTCTCCTCTCCTTTTTCTCTTTTCTCTCCTTTTTCTCTTTTCTCTCTTCCTGCCTTTCTTTCTTTCCACTTCAGGGTGGAGTAGAGCACCACCATGGACCATGGGCAGAAGATCTTTACCCAGAGGTCCACCAACATGGACCATGGCCAGAAGATCTTTACCCAGAGGTCCACCACCATGGACCATGGGCAGAAGGTCTTTACCCAGAGGTCCACCACCATAGACCATGGGCAGAAGGTCTTTACCCAGAGGTCCACCACCATGGACCATGGCCAGAAGGTAGACCCTTTCAGTAGTCTTTACCCTTCGTCAGAGGCTTCACATGCGTCATGGTGTTCATGGGAATCGACGCGACGTTCTCATCGCAAGAAGCGTCCGGAAACAAAGTTTGGCGAGTGACGGGGGTCCCAGGGGATGGTTCCCAAAAAGTACAAAAGCCACAAGCTATTTTCGAATAACGCCACGGGAAGAAAAACTGAGTCTTTCTCAACCCAACCCCACCAAACACACCGCGCAGGTTCCTCACTAATCCTGTCCCTGAGGTTCATTCCAGAAGCCGAAGAACTCGTTTCGTAAACCGGGGGATTTTTGAAATTTTTTGTTTCTAAAGCGCTTCGACTCGTCTTCGATGAGGTTGGGGGGTGGGAATGGCTGGAGAATTTGTGAAGAACTCCGCAGAAATAAAAAAAAAAGAGCGTGAGGAGGAATTTAGAGAAATGAGAAAAAAAAGAGATGCGCGCTTTGGTAGAAGAAAGAGAAGAAGTTAGATTCATGGAGGAGAAAGAAGGGTGAAGGGGAGAAAGAAGGGTGAAGGGGAGAAAGACGCAAGGAAGAAGAGGACATTGTCGGGAAGGGAAGAGTGTGGAGCACGGCATACGAGGAAGGAAAAGTAGGAACTTCGAGAGGTTTTGGGGAAAAGCTAGAGAGAAAATGTTTGGAAATATCGGCCTGGTCTGGAGTGAGAAGAAGCATGAATGGTGGACGTCAGAGCGGGAGAGAGAACGGACTCACCGTGTTCGGCAGGCACCGCGGGGTAGACATGGCAGATGTCTCTATCTATAGCCCCTGAGCTCCAGCTTCACATGTTTTCGGCAGGGACAGCTGCTTCCAACTTGTCACGCGACGTCACGGAAGCCCTCGAAGCCGGGGACGTCCGGCGCTCACCTGCAGCTCTCCGATATTCTACGAGTCCGTGGGGGGGAGGGGGTAAAAACAAACCCCCCCACACACACAAGGTCCCTGTCCCGGGGAGTTAACGATGGAACGCGTTCTGTCCTTGTGATGCAGGAACATCTGGCCGAGCCTCACGCTGTCCGCGCCCGCCAGCTGTATGTACAGAGCGGGAAGCACCCGAGCGCAGGAAACGACTCGGTGACAGGGGCCCCGGCCACACATCTCTCACACACATACATTAACCCTTTCTTTGACGCATTAAAAGTATCACCGCAAACACAGCTACGGAATGGAGACATAGAACCTGCCGGCAGATCGGCCCCCATCCGGCCCCGTCCGGTCCTGCTGTAAAGGCTCAAACCTTAACCGTTCTCTTGTCTTAGATTCAGGAGCCGTATGTCTATCCCATGCATGTTTAATACCCTCTACCACTTCTGCCGGGAGGCTGTTCCGCTTATCTACTACCCTGTTCTGAGTAAAAATCCAATTATCTACATCTAATAACAGAGCATTCATTAATTGCATAGACTGTGAGTTCAAAGGATTCCTACGGCTCATTTCCTGTAACCACATTAAATGTGTGATGTCATGCCTAGACAGAAGAAAATAAACCGCAACATGCATGTCAGAGCGTGAATATGATGTCATGGGAACATTGTCGCGGGTGGGGTATGACACGCACTGCGGCATCTATACAGTGCTTTGCCAATGAATACAGTTTGTGGAACTTGTGCATGCGTCGGGGTAACAGAGTCTCTCTAAAGGTGCTGTCCCACTTCGGCAAAACATTCACTGCACTATTTAGTTATTTGTTTATTCAGCATTTATGGCAGCGAATGAATCAGCGCCAGCTTTTGTGTCACATGACAATAAAGGGTTCCCTGAAAAATGAAGAACGAAGCAAAATTTTGACATCGCTTCCGGGAAAAGTTTTAGCATCCAGAGTTGCCAAGAATAAAGTTCCTGACGCGGCATTTAGTGATAAAGACGCTCAATTCAGCAGAGTAGGCGGAATGGCAGCTTTAATGAGCAGCAACCTTGCCAAATTCTAATGTTAAAAATATATATTTTTGCTCTTAGAAATAAAAATTTAGGGGGAAAAAAATTATTTTTTTGTTAATTAGTAACTTCCAGACCCGGCATTCCATATGTGAAGTAATGCATACATCCCAGCTGCCCCGATTCACTCGAGGCAGTACTGATTTGGGGAGTGATTTTTCTTTGTATGCTGGGAGTGTTGGGAGTTATAGTCACGCGTATCAGACGTCATCCGTCTCAGCTATGCAGAGGGAGCTGCTCTTGTACACACCGAGTGTCTTATTTCTAGAGCATTCCTCGTTTGATGAATACACCAGGGTGAGTGTGAGTGAGTGTGAGTGTGAGTGTGCGGAGTGGCGATGGATGGTAATGCTTTTCCTTCCCTGGGATCTTCGCCAGCAAAGACAGCGCGATAGGGGTGCAAATGCATCTCGTTCCGGAATTCTTCAGAGCGCTCAAATCATGAAGTGACATGTACCCGATTTAACCCTTTCTCCACCGGCTCATTACTGACCTTCTCTACTCTGATAATAAACATTTCTTAAACATAAATGACTTGTTTTTCACGTTTTTTTTTTTTTCAGTTACCCTTTTTTTGCATCATATTATACAGACTAGGACCGGAATGGTGAAGACAAGGCCACTCCGGCACTTTAAGGCCAGCGGCCGCCCGATGATGTAAGTGTAACACTTTATAGAATGCGAATTAAAATACTCGTTAATACGCATTCTTCTTCAGCTAGGCGGAGGCAATAAACTGTCCTTTTAAGAGGAAAACTCTAACGATAACATCAGTGATGTAAGAATGGAGATAGAGGACAACCTGCAAAGTGCCGGCCCCCCTGTAAAGTGTATTAAACATACTGTAATCCTGGAAGGCAGCACTGATTATGTACCCCTAGGGTGTTAAAGCCCACTTAAATGTGACAGCTGGCCATGTCTGGCCCAGGATCATGCATTTTTTATAACCTTCACTGTTCAATAACGAGCATCGGTGAATACGGGAAGTGTGATTAGTCAACGTGTCAGAGATTAATGGCGCATGAACACAGGGGAATATAACCCAGGATATGGAGAAATCATACAGGCTGCCCGGATGTCATTTATGTTGCGTTTTTATTGCTCGTCGGTATCTGCTCGTCGGGGAAAGATGAACTCGATATCAGCTGAATGCAGTCCCAATGCATTTACAATGATATATATAGAATGTATATAATGTATATAATATAATATAATATCTATAATACATATAGAGAGAGGGAGAGAGGGAGAGAGAGAGAGAGAGAAAGTAGAGAGAAGGAAAAAGAGAGAGCTAGAGAGATGGAGAGAGGAAATGAAGAGAGAGAAAGAGAGAGGACGAGAAAAAAGGGAGAAAGAAAGAAAAATGACCCGAGTACAGCTGCTGGTAAAGAGTTTTAGGTCGGCCAGGAATCCTCTCCAGAGCCTTTTCATTAAGTCCCCGCTCCTGGAGAGGCGTACGATGTCACTGCATTGGAGGGGCGTACGATGTCACTGCATTGGAGGTTTGTATGATGTCACTGGATTGGAGAGGCGTATGATGTCACTGGATTGGAGAGGTCTCGGCACAGCCCAGAGCACTCTCAGCCGATATCAGTAACGCTCTGGTGGGAGTGGGGCTGATGCATTTGAAGGGGTCTCGATCGCAGAGCTCACCAGCTGTTGCAGGATTATGACTCCCATGGTGCTCAACCGATATTCAGTGACCAGGGTCATAACCACAGAGCAGCTGGGGGGCCACGATCTCCTCTTCCCTGGGTCTTTAATGCAACTCAGGGGCAACAACAAAATATTAGCAGCCGAAAGTTCGTCACTTGCTAGGGCCTTGTCACCTAAGCCGTAAGAATCATTAAAAATGCATTAATCGATCAATACATGACGCTATCTGAATCCTAATGTATAGTCAAGGGAGTGTGCGGGAAATTCGTCATCAACAACTCCCAGCAGGGACTTAAGTCAGGGTCACAGGACAGTGTCCTTCTTCAGGGTAAGAAGCAGCGAGGGACCACTGATTGCAGTGAGAAGTGTTGACCTGGCCCTTTAAACGTGTGCCAACACCTAAAGTTAAAGGAACAGTCACGTTATTATTTTTTGTTTTGGGCTTGGTGGTTCCTTTCTTTGTGATCTATCAGATCCATCTCCTTTGTCTTTGGTTTAGAGGCTAACGCTCTATCAGGCTGTATCGATCCTGACTCCCGGTGGAACAGACTTTGCCCTTTAAGCCGAGATCGAAATGGGGGTTTTAAAGTGGTTTGTAAGTTAGAGTTAATAGATTTCTGCTTTAACCCCTTAAGGACAATGGGCGGTCCCTAAACCCTTTGAAAACAATGCATTTTGAGCCCGTACATGTACAGGCTTTGTCATTAAGGGGTTAAACAGGGGAGCTCGTGGAAAATGTATACATGGAGGTCTACGCCGATACATTTGAAGTAAGTTCTAAGTCCAAGGGAAACACTTTAATGCATACGATAGCTGAGAGGTCCCTTTAAATGTACAGCATTGCACTGTAAGTGCTGCACATGCGCAGAAAGCACTCCCATTGATTTCATTAGGAGCACTTTCCTGCCATCTGGGGTCTGAACGACACAGAATTATCATTTATTGTTTTATATATATAGCGCCATCATGTTCCAAAGCGCTGTACAATGGGACATCATTATCAGCTCAGTCTAATTTGCCCCCCCCCTGGGAATCTGGAGCTGCCACCTGACTCCACAGCGAGCAGTTTGGCTTCCCACATCTGGGGAGGGTTTAAAGGTCGGCCTGAAAGACTTCCTTCCTGCGCGGTAATGGGGGGATCTGAACCTTGTTCTGCCGTTACATAATAGCACAAAGTATTGACTTTGAGATAGAAATAAATGTAATGGCGGGCAGAGGGAATTGTTGGTGCGAAAGTAGAGAAAAAAAGGTGACTGTCCCTTTAAGAAGGAACAACTGTTGTAAAGCACCATCATGGAGCAGGCTCATTGGTTCCTGAGCCTCCTGGTGGCCACTGGTGGTACTACGTCTGTCCGTCACAACTCCTTTTAAAGGGACAGTTGAACTATAGATGGGGGAGGGGCGAATGCATATGGGGGGATTCTGCAGAATCCCATCACCTATGTGCAAGGAGGACAGCACTAAAATTTAAAGAGACCTCTCAGCGTGCATATGATGGTTGGAGAGTCCCTTTAAATAAAAATTTCACTCCAATTAATCAAACTCTGTTATAACCAGGCCAGTGGCCCCTGGGGCCGATCTTAATTCTCCAAACAGGGATGGCTCAAGGCCTAATTCAGGCCAACCTGTTGACCACGGCAAGGCTCAGTGTGGTCCCATACCGCGACACATATCTGCAGGGATTAAATGACACGTATATATTTACATATATACGCAGACACAGGTAAACACGCCTCCACGTCTGCCGTATATACACTCTACGAACACAGCGTGACTATCTGCATACACACACATTAGTGTACACATCCATCCACGGAAACACAAACATGTCCATGTACACACAGCCGCGTAACTTAAATAAAAGCGCAGACGCCAAGCACATTCTTCCATACTACGTACACACAATGGAAATATTTACACGTCCAGCGCTATAAACACACGCACTCACTACACACGTTTAAACATATCCCCGAGTAACGGAATAATATACTTTCACACACAGACACATGTCTACATACATGTGCGTACCTACAGCCATTCATATACCTGTACAGAAATGTAGACTTAGCGCCATATGATACATACTCAGTATAAACACACAGCAATCTTTTAACTACAGCACAAACTGACCACTGCGCACACCCAGCTCCTCACTCTGAATGTGTCAGTGAATTGACTCCGCGGGGGCGGGGCCAGGCTCCGCAGTTCCCACTCCACGGAGCTCCGTGTTGTTATGGATTAGGCAGATAGAGCTGTTTATAGGGAATTAGGAGGATGATGTCCATGTGGCGAGGTGGGGGCTGGAATATAACTAGGAAATTGTTGAAGATGTAGATATATAAGGTATGTGGGCGCAGGGACATGATGATTGGGTGTGAGGGACAAGAGTATTTTGAATGGAGGAGAGGGCCACGGTTGTGGTGTTCGTGAGGGGTTGAGGTAGCGAGGGTATAATGAATGGGAGAGGGAGTGAGGGAGCAGGGAGATGGTCATTGGGGAGGGAAGAAGTTGTAAGGGTATAGTGAATGGGAGGTTGTAATGGGGGTATAGTTATTGGGGGAGGGTGCCGGGCTATAGTCTGGGAGGGAGGGAGGGAGGGAGGGAACTGAGGTATAATGATTGGGGGAAAAGGAAGGCAGTAGGGATTTAGTGATTGGAAGGAGTCAGGGTGCAGGGGTAAAATGACTGGGATGTGCTAAGGGAGCAAGGGTAGAGTTCCTGGGACAGGGCAATGTTGTTTGGGAGGGGAAAGGGGTATAATGATTGTGGAGGGGTAAGGGGGAGGGGTTTAGTGATTGGGAGGGGTGGAGGGGTGGAATTATAATGGTTCACAGGTGAGGGTGGCTGTTCTGTGTCTTATATATGAGATCAGCAGAATTGAACGACTGATTTGGACAGCAGGTGTGCTGATTAATGTCTCCACTAGGTGGCGCTGTGTAACAGCCAGCGGTGTTTAAAGGGACCTGGCGGATTATGGCAGAATTGATTCATTTATTTAGTGATTTTAGTGCTTTTCTTTCAGTGTGTTTTAGAGATATTTGGTTTAAAAACTGACTCTTCTACCTTAACGAAGCTGAGACCGGATGTCCACATCAGACATGATGTTTCTCTGGAGTTATATGATTTTTACATGTTTGCCTAGAAGGGGTGAGTAATTGGTTTCCTTTAATGAGTTTATACACCCCACATACTGCAGGGGGCAGCACTACCCGTGCTGGTCAGCAATAGATGAAAATCATGTGTTCTGCAAGACAAGCCTGATGTTCTTGCCATAGGAGGCAGCCCGTGGCAGAGCCAGTATTATCTAATTCACTTACTGTGCTGAAGTTTTCACCCTTCTCCTCCATTATCCTTACAAACACTGCCTGAACCAGCAAGAGGAGATAAATAACTTCATGGGGAGGAATAATCAGGTTTGTTTCCAATACACATACTTTGCTATTATATTATATACAGGGGCACAGGGACCAAAGAGGGATAACTTATGTTTTTCAGATTAGATAATTATCGCGATCGGTGGATGGGCAGGAGGGCATTTACCGCAAGATACTCGGCGGGGGCCCAAGGACAGCTCGCATTATGCCAGTAAGCCTCTGCTGTCGCTCGGCCCCCCTGTTTGGCAAAGCGCTTCGCAGAAACTTCCTGTTTGGGCTTTTTTATCTTTCTATAAAGGTTAAGGTTTCTAAAAACCGAAAGAGCTCTTCCTCTGCAGGCTCAGCCGAGCGAGACAGCCGAGAGCCCGAAGGGGAGTGGGGAGAGAGTCTGAGGGCGCGGAGCGAGGAGGGCGAGACGTTTCATAGAGCAGGTGGTTAGGTAAAGCGCCTCGACTTTCCTCGTCCAAATATCGGGTCCCGTTGTTTATAAACAATGCTCTTGTATTGTGTTATTGGGGGGGGGATACAATGTATCCAGTGAGGGTCCGCAGCGCGATGGTCTTACGTGGTCAACGCTGAGTCTTCTCTCCTCCGTATTTTAGCTTCAGGACCCGTCTGGATCGGCTTTGGTCTTCAGAGCTTTGGTCGCTCCTTTCTCGCCGCAGACTGACATTGAGGAAGCGCACGTTTCCCCCGCACATCTGCTGCTTCTTCTTCGGTCCTCGCGCCGGTGGGGGCTCCTCGGAGAGGTGATGGAGGCAGTCGCGATATACAACTTCAAGACCACGGAGAGGGACGAGCTGCCCTTCAACAAAGGAGACACGCTGAAGGTAAAAAGTAGCCATTTTTTACGGGGAAATAGCCGCAGATTTAGCGTTTCCGGAACGTTCATTGTTTTCCCAGTCAGGGTTTGGAGGTCGATTAAGTAGAAATTAAAATCTTTGGCTTGCAGGCTTGCACTCGCTTGAGAGATAAAAGAACTGCCATTTTAGTTTTGCCCTATTATTATCATTTATTGTTTTTTACAGCGCCAACATATTCCGCGGCGCTGTACAATGTATCTATGTGCCCTGAACCGTGCGGCCTGTCTTCCTTCAGGTTTGCTTTATGGCTTCTTTAGAGCATTTTGGTGTTTTATGAACCCCAAACGCTGCTTATTGGTGACACAGAATCTATTGCTGACCACAACTCCCATTATACCCAGCCAGCTGCTCACCTCTGTGCCCTTATGGTCTGACCGATGTACCCCTGTGAACGACCACCGCCATAACTTCCTACTTGACTTCAGATCTCCATTCAGGTCAATCGGCTCACCAATTTCCCACGAAGCTCCGAATTAAACCAAATTCCTTTATAACAAAACCGGTTATATTTCCCAAAGAACTGCTGATTCAGCGCAACGGACTCTGGATCTTTAAAGAGTTAAAGGCCAATACAGTGAGGGGATTTAAACATGCGCGGGATAGACATACGGCTCCTGAATCTAAGACGACACCAACGACTGATTAAGGAGTCTTTACAGCAGAAGAAAGGGGCGACTAAACCCCTAATCTACTAGACAATCACCCCGACTCCTTATCATACTGCATGTGGGAACCAATAGAATGGCGCAGTCTTAATCACCATGTCGGACTCTCTCACTAATGAAAGTCTATGGAGGAACGGACTTCATTAGCACTGCCATAAAGCATCAGCTCAGAGTAGTGTTTGAGTAGGGACCTGACCTCAACCCCATCAAACACCTTCGGGATGAACCGGAACGGAGATTACGAGCCGGGCGTCTCGTTCTGACCTCACAGACGCTCTACTGGAAGAACGGGCAAAAATCCCGCAGAAACTCCCCAAAATCTCGTGGAAATCCTTCCCAAAAGAGCGGAAGCCGTTATAGACCAACTTCATATTAACGTATTAATGTCTATGTAAATAGAGTGTGATGTCATCAAAGTCCCTGATGGTGTAATGGGCAGCCGTCCCAATACTTTTGTCCATATAGTGTGCATGGAGCTGGGTGTATGTGTGATCATTTCTAATCAAAAAGAGTCAAAAAGTCCCAGTTTAGGAAACGATGAATGCATTTTTATATATAATTTTCTGTCTTTGTCTTTTCGGTCGGTAATCGGATTCTTCTCTTGCAGATACTGAATATGGAAGACGACCAAAACTGGTTTAAAGCCGAACATTTCGGGAAAGAAGGTTACGTCCCAAAGAATTATATTAAAGTAAAGCCCCATCCGTAAGTCCCGGAACATTCCAGATAGATTGTATTTCATCAACTCTCATTTAACTGTCTGTGTCCCACCACGGGGGAGTGAGGGGGGCTATGGGGGGGTGCCCTCCTCTGTCTGGAAGACCCCTTTAGTGGGAAATCCCTGTTTAGAAATTTGTGAGACGCAAGTGCGGAACGCGTTGGTTGGGGTTGGGTATTTCCCAGCGATTGCAGATGCTTAGACTTGTACAGCATACAGCGATGTTTCAATCCCCTCACCCTCTACCACTTCTGCTGGGAGGCTGTTCCACTTATCTACCACCCTCTCAGTAAAGTGAAACTTCCTTCCATTCCATCTCAGGCTCTGACCCTCTAGTGTTAGATTCTGCCCCCCCATCCCGGTATAATTAATTGAATTGGATAAATCCCATTGGAGGGGGCAGTTAATTTGTCTACGGCGGTCAGCGATAAATAATACCCCGCACCGGATGATATTGTAGCTTTCAATATAAAGGAAGTTGCAGGTTTGTCCGAAATCCCCGGTTTTCTCCCCAGCCCCGTGACTGTCCATACACCAGCCTTTCCTGATCGCAGTCCAAGCGATTAACGCGCATGCGCTGTGCTCCTTGTCGCAGGTGGTACGGCGGCAGGATCTCCAGGCAGGTGGCCGAACAAATCCTGCTGAAGCGGAAGTTCTTGGGCGCCTTCTTAATACGAGAAAGCGAGAGCTCGCCGGGGGAATTCTCCATTTCAGTCAAGTAAGTAAATCTATCATTTATTTCTTAGCTTTATGTCTATCCCATGCATGTTTAATCCCCTCACTGTATTACCCTCTACCACTTCTGCTGGGAGGCTGTTCCATTTATCTACCACCCTCTCAGTAAAGTAAAACTTCCTTCCATTCCATCTCAGCCTCTGACCCGCTAGTGTTATTGGACTGTTAGCTCTTGGGCAGGTTAGTGACTCCTACGGGCCGGCTCCTTCCAGCAGGGGTCAGCGGAGTCGTATCCCAAGGAGGAGATCCCCGGGACGGGAACGATCTCAGCAAAACCACCCCGGATACTTCCGGAAATCAAAAATAAGGGGAATTAGCCTGAAACGCGCAGCGCTAGCGGAACAGACGGCGGGCAAGATGTCTTCCGATCGCCGTAGTCTGAACCCGGGGGAATCGACTCCTTGGGGCAGAAAATGTATTTGTAGCTGGAGGTCTCAGTGGCTCAGGGTTTTTACCCCGATCTCAGGATGAATGGGCAGATTCTCAGGGTTTTTACCCCAGCTTCCCACCCCTTTCTGTGTCCTGGCATTCCGAGCCACCGATTGGCTGCTTCGAGTATCGAGGAGAGCACTTTCTGCGCATGCACGCGGGGGTCACAAGAGACCCCTACCGGCTGTGTTCGCCGAGCCAGCGCCGGAGCTGCAGGGTGGGGGGTAAATCACATGTCAGGAGATGTTTTGAGCTGAACATATTAAATAGCTGGGGGGGATAAATATGTGGGATATGACATCACGTGTAAAGGGCACAGACGTGATCAGCCTTGGCAGAGCCCCCCATGAGCGAACGCCTCCTCGTTGCCATCACAAACTCTACCAGACCGGCTAATTCGACTTAACTCTTTGATAACCGGATCCAGTGTGTTCCTTAAACATCTCACTCTGTTTTTGCTGACCCCATATAGGAAGACACAATATTTCTGTTCTTCTACCACTACCGGGCAGCTGTTCCACTGATCTACTACCCTCTCAGTAAAGTAAAACACCCTTACATTCCATGTAAGCCTCTGACCCTCTAGTTTTAGATGAGGATCTCTTGTTTTCTCCCAAATGCGTTATTTTACATTTATCAACATGAAATTTATTTATAGAGCGCCTGGAGAGTCCGTAGCTCTGTTCAGCCTCTCCTGATTGGTTCCATCTAGCCAAGTCTCAGTTTCTTATTGGTTGCCGTGTTCGTGTCCTAAAACACCTTTCCCCTTTTGACTTCAACCTCTCTTGAATCTCTTTGTTAGCCAGAACCCGGAAGGCAGCATTTACCCCGCTGGGGTGTCTGTCTCCCAAAAAGAGACCCGTGTGTCACGAAAAGGATCGGATGACTTGTGATGTCATTCATGCTTTATCGGTCTGTTCCAGCAGCGAAGGAGTTAAAGTGATTGCTGCGCAGGTTCCCATACATTGTTAATAAGCGACACCTGTGTCTGTTTCTCGGGGAATGAGCAGCACGAGACGGAGAAACTAATGGATTTGCCCCGGGTGCAATTCTTTGAGCCCCCCGAGGGGTTTCTCACGCCTTCGCCTCTCCCACGCCGGAGATAATCCCGGCGCCAAGAGAGGGAAAACCGCATTAAAGGGACAGCGTCACAAATGGAACAAATGATGCTTCAGTGTTTGGAAAACAAACATTTTATTTGTTTTATTACATCCCGCCAAACATTTCAAATGGCCGGAGGGGCGTTCTTGTTTCAGGGGGTGTGGTTAGAGGTGTGGGTGGGGCTTTACCCAGATTTTTTATGTTGCAGGGGTGCAGGTTCTACATCAGGCATCAAGCGTTCAGCGCGAGCACCGGTACACCATTTTAGTACGAATGCCTGATCACGCAAAGGGGTTAAAATGCATTCTTCTCTAGAAAGGCTGTTAATACGTAAACGTACTAAATTTGTAATGACCTCAAATTATAGATGAGCTGAGCACAGACTCATAGACCAGGGCAGGTCATGTGACATAAAGAGAGGAAAGTGACTGGCCGCAAATTCCTTATTGCCAAAACATTAGGGCAGAATACTCCACGACCGTCGAGCAGACCTCGCGGTGAATGACGTACCAGCAAGAAGTCGTGTTCATTCACGGCGGATTTTGGAATCAGACGACAACCGGTCTCGACACGAGCTGCGCGTCTGACTCACTAAAGAAACCACAGTCTGAGCTCAGAGCAGGAACCGAGACCTGATGAAAGAACCAAATGAAAGGGGATCTCCCGTTTATTTTATTCCTAGTATCAGATTAAAAATATATTAAAAAAATATTACATTTTTCTTTACCCCCAGTTGTAGTTTTTTGCCCCATAAAAAAAGTTTCCAGGCAGCTGCATATCAGCCGTTTGTATGATTCTCGCTCTGTTATCTGATCCCCGATCTACCCGACTCCTTATCATACTGCCTGTGGGGGGCAATAGAATGGCTCGGTCTTAATCATAAAGCTGGACTCTCTGACTAATGAAAGTCTATGGAGGAACGGACTTCATTAGCATCGCCATAAAGCATCAGCTCAGTGTGGTGTTTGAGCCGGAAAAATCACCCAAAATATCACATGACTTAAAGCAGCCAATCGGTGGCAGGAAAACTCAGTTACTTGTTAACCCCCCTGGAACACTCGCCGGCAAGAATCCCTAATCTAGTGTCAAGGAGGACAACAATGACATTTAAAGGGGCCAATCAGCAGTCATACGAGTTAAAATGTATATGACGGGCGGAATGTCCCTTTAAGAAAAAGAACCAAATCTTTCTCGCGCCTCCAGCCTTCTCCCTCCAGGGGTTTTTCGTGGGCAAAGCCAGGGTGCGAACTCGTAATATTTTAAGTTTATTCAAGGCAGTGAGTAATAAGGGAGTGGCTTCCCAGATATGACATCATCTGTTTTGTGATGTATGTTTGCTCTCCGGATGTCACATAACACGTTATTTGTCTCGATACGTTCCACTTTGCCGCCGCTCCACTTACTACGTCCCAAAAATGTCACCTGCTTATTGATTTATAATAAACAAGGATATTAATCAACCTGGATGATTACCCGTCCCGCTCCGCTAATGATCCTTCACTGAGAATAAAGCAAACAAAAAGCACTTTACCCCCGCCTTTAAAAACACGGTGAGACATTCACTTCTCTCAATTGCACTATAATGCATCTCTTTTGGGCGGGGGAAGCATTTTTCTGATGAACTAGCCACTTCCTGTTGAGATTCTCTTAAAGAGGAAGTCGCCTAAAAATGGTAAAATCTTTCAACACAATTTGATACTCATCAAACTACTTCTTTGAGAACCTTCTTAGACTCTGACTTACACTTTTTCTTCTTGTTTTGCCTTTTCCAAAATGTACTGAGCCAAATAATTTATAAAATTTTGTCCTTCATGAAAACTTGACGTTCTGCAAAAAAAAAAATTAAAGGAGGCCAAGTGTAACTATAAACTATACATAAAAAATATACATAAATTGTAATAATATAATAATGTGACAATGCAGAGGCTGACAGCTACACAAATATAGTATTTTTTAAATGACTAGAATCAGATTAAAAATAATTTAAAAAATTATTTAATTAAAAATAATAAAATAAATAAAAAATAATATAATTAATTTTTTTTTAAAAAAAAAAATTTAATTGGACGAAAGCTTCTTGTGTGAAAACAAAATATTAGAACATGCCACGATGATCGATAAAACCAGCATGATACATTCAAACAAGAACAAACTAATTAAAATAATAATAAAAAAAAAAAAAAATGATTCTTTCTGTATCTTGGCGACCATAACTTCCCTATAAATTGTGTAAATAGCTAGAATTGCCTTAAATCAGATAAAGAAAGCGGCCTAACGCTAAGTTTTTTTTTAGTTAGTAATATAAAAATATATATATGCTTATTCTCTTAAATTTCCATTTTTCTAAAAAAATATATACTTTTTTTAATAATTGCTCATTAATCCATCACAGCTCTGATTATTTGACAGGTTGGGTACCCCTGGTACAGAAAATATAGTGAGATATTTCCACGCAAGCAGCTCATCGCAAACCCAATGCAGACAATGTTATAAAATCTCATCATCGTTTTTATTAATTTAGGTTTTTTTCCTTAAAGGTATAAATTCTGGTATCAGTCGGTTTAAATAATAGCAATGGGACCTTTGTGGGGAAAGGGTTAATCTCCTTATGGTCTTGCTCATCCGGTAATTTCAACCAGGATATAGATCCATTGGGAAACAGGAAAGGCTCGACGCCCCGAGCGGGAGCCCGCAGAGGTTGATGGACGGACAAGTTGGGCTTGAAGTGGTTCGGGTTATAAAGTCGGAGGTTGGGTTATAAATCGCGATCCGTGACTCACCCCATGAGTTATTCCACCCGGCGGGTCCCACTCGTGTTTCTGCTTCTAAATTTAACCCTCTCCTCCCAGAAGAGGTGAAATCCAGACGCAAAAAACATCACAAGGCGGCTGGAGCTGTCCTGACCTTTCTATATCTTTAATACGAGCTAAAAAAAAACTGAGAGGGTGGTAGATAAGTGGAACAGCCTACCAGCAGAAGTGGGTAATACAGTGAGGGGATTAAACATGCATGGGATAGACATACGGCTCCTGAATCTAAGACGAGACCAACGACTGATTAAGGTTTGAGTCTTTACAGCAGGAGAAACGGGCCAGGGGGCCGAACGGGGGCCGGTCTGTTGTCGGATCATGAATCACTTTGTGTTAAAATGAGAATTGAATTAAAAAGCATCTCTGAAAAAGAGGCAAACGTTTAAAACAAGTTCCAACAGCCTCCCGGCGGAGCGCTGCCGAGGATTAGTCACTAGGAGGTGTTTGCCCCCGGCTGCCGGGAGCTGGCAGTGCCACCCAAGTGCTCGGGATCTCGAGGGCAGACGGTGGGGGTTATAACATGTTAAGCGTGCTGGTTAAACACTCGTTCCGAGGTTTAAGTGAGTGGGTGAATCCCTGATGCCCCTCTCTCCTCCCCGATGCCCCTCTCTCCTCCCCGATGCCCCTCTCTCCTCCCCTAATGCCCCTCTTTCCTCTTTGTTGCCCCTCTCTCCTCCCATGATGCCCCTCTTTTCTAGGAGGTCAGAATGTTTGCTGGGTATGAGGGGATCGCAGGCTTCTACAGCCCTAAAAGCCCCGATAATGTGTATAGAAACAGCAGGGAACGGCTTTAAATAAACATTAGAGTCACCAGAAGGAGGCGCTTCAGTCCTGGATATTTTTTATTAACTCCAATTACTCTCATCCAGCCTTTGGCCTGTTTATAACCTCCGAGGGATTCGGTAAGTGCCGGTTCACCTGAGTTCGCGAGTCGAGTCCCTTTGTAGTTTCAAGAGAAAATATTGCACAAAGTCCTAACAACCACAAGCAAATAATAAAACCCTTAATACAGGAACAGAAGTGTTATTATACGCGTGCGGCGCAGGAACCTCACACGCCGGGCCGCCGTCTACCGCTTGGAGCCCTCCGGATATTTTAAATGTCGGGTCTCTGACATCATAGCAGCTCATAGATGCCGAGGGCTCAGGGGCCCAACGCCTACTAATAATGCGCACGGCCGCAGGGGCACTTATGTTTTGGGGGTGTGGCTAAAGGGACAGTAACGGGGTGGGGCTTTACCAGGACTCTTTATGTGACTTTGTGCCCCATTGCGGGGTATTTGTGTAACTGAGCGGGGCATTTAGAAGAAGAATAATGGGGTTTATTTACCCCGTTTAATTTATAAAGCTGTTCCCTGCTGTTTCTATACACATTATCGGGGCTTTTAGGGCTGTATAACCCTGCGATCCCCTAATACCCAGCAAACATTCTGACTGCCTACAGAAGAGGGGCATCAGGGGAGGAGAGAGGGGCATCGGGGATTTGGGAACCAAAGAGGCTAATGAAGTTCATTCCTTCCCAGACTTTCATTAGAGAGTCCTGCTGGGTGATTAAGACCGAGCCATTCTATTGTTCCCCACAGGCAGTAGATAAGGAGTCTGGGGGTTAGTAGATCGGGGATCAGATAACAGAGCGAGAATCATACAAACGGCTGATATGCAGCTGCCTGAAAACTTTATATTATGGGGGCAAAAACTACAACTGGGGTAAAAAGAAAGCAGGACAATGTTTTGGAAACGTATTTTTAATTTTTGATGAGGAATAAGGTGGCGGGAAGAACCTCAGGAGGTTGCCGGAAGCAGCAAGTGTTAAGACCCAGATATCTGTCCAAGGCTCAGATGTTGACCATTACGCTGCAGCACTGAACTGGTTAACTCGTCAGCGGGTGTCGGAGCCGTCGGTTTGCTGACCGCGAGAACAGAAAGTTTGTAACAGGAAGCCGCGGGTCGCAGATCTCACAGATATCTGACCTGCTGGGGGCTTCACCAATACTTCTTGTTAATCCACAAACATTTTTTGCATTATTTGATACCAAAAATAATATTAGCAGGAAATTCTCGGTTTTCTGACTCATCGCCCCACTGTCATTACCCATAATATATAATTCCTACCAAGTATCCCTGTTTAGGATGATCAGTCCTGCTTTAAGACTCAATTATCCACTCTTTCCTCCCATAGCATACTGGGGGCAAAAGCACCGACTGGGGGTCTTATATATAATCACAGCATAGGAAGGAGTCAGACTGTGTGACCTCCAGAATCTGCCCCAGAGACACCTGACATTGGGGCAAAAGCCCAGAGCCTCGGCGTTAAGCCCTGGGAGTTCCCCGGAACGCTCATGCGCGGCATAAAACATTGAAATGCAGAAGCGTTTATTTCCCGTTTTGTGCAAGACGTAGATTATATGCGTTTTTCGCTTGGGCTGGGCTTCAGAACGCCACGGGCTCAGCAATAAAAGCCTTTTTATCCTTAATTAAAAGGAAGCGGCGGTAGGACAAGCCCTGACCTGGATTTTTTTGTAAATGCTGTTGTCATCCTGCTTTTTTTTATTGTTTTAATTTGTTTTATGCCAAACGCCAAGGCGTATTCACAGAGCTCGCGGGCCCCCTCCCCCCCCGCGCCATCCAATTTATTCCGCGGAGTTAAAAAGATCGACACAAACATAACGCGGACTGATGAAGGACCAGGCGAGGGTTAAAACTCTGTCCTACTCGTCTTTTAATTCATTTAATTGGAAATATTTCATTAGCGAATAAAAAAAAATCAATATTTAATTACAGAGTTAATAAAGTTGGGATCGGTGGCAGCCCGTGGCACAATCAGTTTAATTTAATCAACTTCCTTTGTTCCTTTCTCCCCTCCATCCTTACAACAATCAGCAACTTAACAGTAGGGGAGAGATAAGTTAATGGGGAGGAATAAGCATGCTGAAAGAGAATATTATTCGATTCGCTTTAAAAATAAAGAGTGTGCGAGGCTGGAGAATATATATATGCGAAAATAAGAAAATATAATAATTTAATAATCATTTTAATAATAAAAATTCAATTTTTAAAATAGTGACATGACCTATGACATCACAGATAATGTGTTAAGTCATTGGTGTAATAGGACATTGGCCCCGATCGATCTCTGTATGTGAAGCGCGTTGTACTCGCTGCTGTCTTTATGTCGGATGCTCCATGGATCCGGTCCGTCTGGTTTCTGGGACACGAACGCACGTTGTGTGAAGACAAGCGCCTTTTGTGTGTCCGACCCACCTGACACGTTCGGGGCGCCCGTCTCCCGACCCCTTACGCGTAAATAATCGCCCCGACTCGAGCGTTAGCCCCCGCGGCTCCGACACCCCGTTCTGTTTACAAATAATGGGGTTAATTTTTTTTTTTTTACACGCACATTCTAGAGCTTTTGGAAACTTAACTCGCTGGAGAAAGCCAAGGTAAACACTCTGCACATGCGCAGGCAGGCAGGCGAAATCATGGCGACGTCTGACACTCCGCTAGGCCGGCGAGGCGTTCTGAAATAATGAAAATTAAGGGGAAAAAAACCCAGAAAAGTAAAAAGTCTTAAAATCATAAAGGAAGGATGGAAGCCAATTCCGCGGTGCGTCTCGTATTGGCGGCTTTATAGTTTTCTAATTTGTAATTTAATAATGTTTAATTAAAATAATAAATGGTTATTTCAGTATTGAGGACAGAGTTCCGTCAAGTAATTATAAAATTATTCCATTATGAAACTTATTTAGTTGTCGCCATTCCGTCAGCGGAGGCCGCGGATTCGGCTCGCCCCGCATTGATTAATCCGGCCTTCAAAGATGGCTGCTGTGCGAAAACATGGGATTTTCTCAGATTTTTGTAATATTTTAGGAATACCGGGTGGTGTTTCCTTACCTAGGAATATAAAGCGAGCCGCTATTGGGTAGAAAGCGGGAGGTATATAGCAACGTCCGACGGCCAACCAAGAAGAATTGTATTTTCTTGCAATTTCTTTCCCTTTTCCCCCCTTTTTCTATTACTCCATATCTTTTTTTTTATTTCAGCTTTTATATACAGTGACAGATTGATCTCTAGTGCTGCCCTAGGCTCCACCAGCCGCCCTGGGGCAGAAGGAAACTTGGCATGGTTGACCATAGGGTTAATGGGCCGTTTTTTTTTTGGGGGGGGCAGTGACCTCCCTTTTTAACTGCCCCATTGAGGGTACCTGATCACCCAATGGGGCAATGTAGGTGCTGCCACCCCTAGACCTGCTGACCTAGGCCGCTTACGTATGTATTCTTACCTAGAGCACCAAATCTGGGAGGGCAGAAGGCCCTGGACTGCCCTACTAGGGGCCAATTTTCCTATTAGGCTATTGGCCTCCCTCCCAATGGCCCATTTATACCACGGAGGTCTGTGCGGAATTCCCTAGCCCATCTTCTGCACTCAGGTGTAACGTCAGGGTATGACATCATATTCCAGCGCTTCACACAAAGACGAAAGCAGTGGTCCCCAAGAAGATCTCGCCGTCCCCATTGTGACTTCCCTAAACTTCGTGCAAAGCGGCCACGACGAGGTGCTGGGATTTGGACACGGAGCTAATTTTGGGCGGTTTCAGGAATTACTAACAAGGAAGTTTTATACCAAATGGATTAGAGCCGCGTTACATCATATTCGATGCAGACATGATGTCAGCAAACAGCAGCGTGAATCAGGAAGCAGCTTCACGTGGTAACTTATTTGGCAACGACGGGTCGATGTGTGTCAAAAGCCAGGAGCAGAAAAACAATCTCGGGAACGCCGGAGGGTTTTATGGAACGTCCATGAACATAAAAATAAATGTTCTGAACATCTTAACGAGAAAAGAAAAGCTTCCCCAGAAAAGCAATTAAACTAAAAAGAAACATTTTCAGATTGAGTTTGAAAACAGTTTCCTCGGCAGCTCGGGGTGTCGTTTCCCTCTAAGGTCGGGTTTCTGATTGTTCAGGCATTCATACTGTGTGTGAGTCTCAATCACCCAGCTAGACTCTCTGACTAATGAAAGTCTATGGAGGAACGGACTTCATTAGCATCGCCATAAAGCATCAGCTCAGTGTGGTGCTTGAGCCGGGAAAGTCACCCAAAATATCACATGACTGACAGCAACGGCTGCTCCAGATCTGCAGATAAAGGGGGTTTAATGGGACAGAATGAGATAAAACCAAGTTTTTCACACCAGGGGGGTCATTATTACCATCTTCCCCAGTGAAGGTCTCTACGAAGTAACATTTCGCGGCAGTCTGAGCGCATGGGCAGTGTGTAAGATTATTAATGGCGCTCTTTTATTCTCCCCGCAGCTACGGGCAGCATGTGCAGCATTTCAAGGTCCTGAGAGAGAAGGCCGGGAATTACTACCTGTGGGAAACGAAGTTCAACTCGCTGAACGAGCTGGTGGATTATTACCGCAGCAGCTCCATCGCCAAATCCCACCAAGTCTTCCTGCGAGACAACGAGGAGAAGGTAACGCTTTAGGGAGAAACGCAGAAAGATCAAGAGGCTCTGACTCACCGTGTTATTGTCTATAAACCCCGCGGTGTGCGACGGGATCAGCGAGTAGAGCGACGCGGAAAAGGAGTGGATAAACAACCCAAAAATCACTTTCATTCCCTACAGCAAACACATACGGGGGTTATATTACTGTATACAGCACTGGGGGGGTTATATTACTGTATACAGCGCTGGGGGTTATATTACTGTATACAGCACTGGGGGTTATATTACTGTATACAGCGCTGGGGGTTATATTACTGTATACAGCACTGGGGGGGGTTATATTACTGTATACAGCACTGGGGGGGTTATATTACTGTATACAGCACTGGGGGTTATATTACTGTATACAGCGCTGGGGGGTTATATTACTGTATACAGCGCTGGGGGTTATTACTGTATACAGCTCTGGGGATTATATTGCTGTATACAGTGCTGGGGGGTTATATTACTGTATACAGCGCTGGGGGTTATATTACTGTATACAGCGCTGGGGTTATATTACTGTATACAGCGCTGGGGGATTATATTACTGTATACAGCGCTGGGGGTTATATTACTGTATACAGTGCTGGGGGTTATATTACTGTATACAGCGCTGGGGGGTTATATTACTGTATACAGCGCTGGGGATTATATTACTGTATACAGTGCTGGGGGGTTATATTACTGTATACAGCGCTGGGGGGTTATATTACTGTATACAGCACTGGGGGTTATATTACTGTATACAGTGCTGGGGGTTATATTACTGTATACAGCGCTGGGGGTTATATTACTGTATACAGCGCTGGGGGTTATATTACTGTATACAGCGCTGGGGGTTATATTACTGTATACAGCACTGGGGGTTATATTACTGTATACAGCGCTGGGGGTTATATTACTGTATACAGTGCTGGGGGTTATATTACTGTATACAGCGCTGGGGGGTTATATTACTGTATACAGTGCTGGGGGTTATATTACTGTATACAGCACTGGGGGTTATATTACTGTATACAGTGCTGGGGGTTATATTACTGTATACAGCACTGGGGGTTATATTACTGTATACAGTCCTGGGGGTTATATTACTGTATACAGCACTGGGGGTTATATTACTGTATACAGCGCTCGGGGGTTATATTACTGTATACAGCACTGGGGGGTTATTACTGTATACAGCGCTGGGGGGTTATATTACTGTATACAGCGCTGGGGGGTTATATTACTGTATACAGCGCTGGGGTTATATTACTGTATACAGCGCTGGGGGGTTATATTACTGTATACAGCACTGGGGGTTATATTACTGTATACAGCACTGGGGGTTATATTACTGTATACAGCGCTGGGGGTTATATTACTGTATACAGCGCTGGGGGTTATATTACTGTATACAGCGCTGGGGGTTATATTACTGTATACAGCGCTGGGGTTATATTACTGTATACAGTGCTGGGGGTTATATTACTGTATACAGCGCTGGGGGGTTATATTACTGTATACAGCGCTGGGGGTTATATTACTGTATACAGTGCTGGGGGTTATATTACTGTATACAGCGCTGGGGGGTTATATTACTGTATACAGTGCTGGGGGTTATATTACTGTATACAGTGCTGGGGGGTTATATTACTGTATACAGCGCAGGGGGGTTATATTACTGTATACAGCGCTGGGGGTTATATTACTGTATACAGCGCTGGGGGGGTTATATTACTGTATACAGCGCTGGGGGATATATTACTGTATACAGCACTGGGGGTTATATTACTGTATACAATGCTGGGGGGTTATATTACTGTATACAGCGCTGGGGGGTATATTACTGTATACAGTGCTGGGGGGTTATATTACTGTATACAGCGCTGGGGGTTATATTACTGTATACAGCGCTGGGGGTTATATTACTGTATACAGCGCTGGGGTTATATTACTGTATACAGTGCTGGGGGTTATATTACTGTATACAGCGCTGGGGGTTATATTACTGTATATACAGCGCTGGGGGTTATATTACTGTATACAGTGCTGGGGGTTATATTACTGTATACAGCGCTGGGGGTTATATTACTATATACAGCGCAGGGGGTTATATTACTGTATACAGTGCTGGGGGGTTATATTACTGTATACAGCGCTGGGGGGTTATATTACTGTATACAGCGCTGGGGGTTATATTACTGTATACAGCGCTGGGGGGTTATATTACTGTATACAGTGCTGGGGGTTATTACTGTATACAGCGCTGGGGGGTTATATTACTATATACAGGGCTGTATACAGATGGATATAACGCATGTTGATTTGGGGTTATATTGTTATTATTTTACTTCCGTTAATATTATTATTATTATTTATTTTTAAAGGGCCGTCACACCCAGATATCCTTTTTTACACAATATTTGAATCATTTCCCCCGTTTCCATAAAGTTTGGGCAGCGTTTCGGCTTTGAATCCCGCGGGGCTTTCCTGGGAGGGGAGGTTTTGTTTTTTGTAAATAAAACATATTTTTTTTTGGGGGGGGGGTTGTGACCGTTCCTTAAAACGCGTTAACACCGCGCATGTTTCATCCACCTATAATAAATGAATTACCGGGGTTCCCGATGAACCCAAACTATGATTAGCCAGCTATTCCGGCTGAGAGTGATGAGAGTTGGTTCAAGTCCAACGGCAACCGTATTTTTTACAAAAATTTATTTTTTTTATAAAACCCAATCCGAACGCTTTTCATACCCAGGCTGTTATTAGCGCTCTGTTTGTGTTCTTCGCCGCGCGCCCCGGCATTTGTATAAGCGATAATCCCTAAGCATATAATTCTAGGAGTTATTGTTCCAAATAAAGGTGCGCGATAATGATTATCCATATCCGCCTGCCAAAAAACATCGAGCCCTGCCCGGAGAGCACACATCACGTGAGAGCCGGCCACGAAAACAACGCAGGCTTATGGGGAGATCTATAATTCTCTGTATTATGTCCCATATAGTATTATGTCCCATATCATATTATGTCCCATATAGTATTATGTCCCATATCGTATTATGTCCCATATCATATTATGTCCCATATAGTATTATGTCCCATATCATATTATGTCCCATATAGTATTATGTCCCATATCATATTATGTCCCATGTAGTATTATGTCCCATATAGTATTATGTCCCATATAGTATTATGTCCCATGTAGTATTATGTCCCATATAATATTATGTCCCATATAGTATTATGTCCCATACAGTATTATGTCCCATATAGTATTATGTCCCATACAGTATTATGTCCCATATAATATTATGTCCCATATAGTATTATGTCCCATATAGTATTATGTCCCATATAGTAATATGTCCCATATAGTATTATGTCCCATATAGTATTATGTCCCATATAGGCCATGCTATATTCAACACAAAACGTATGCGTAGCTCTTCATGTTTTTTTATGGGACCGTAAAATACACTAAATTATTTAAAAGCATAATTTTTGAGGGTAAAAAAAAACCCCTCAATATCTATAGTTTTAAAACTGTGTATATTGTGCGGTATTTTAATAGCCCCTAACCCTGATTTTAAGGGTATTTGAATGACTTGGACACAGCGGGCACTCACGGCAGCCAATCATTAAGGAAGTTGAGAATTGCATGCTGGGATACCTCGAATTGATGCTCGTGCGTGTAGGTGTTCTTCAGGCCCTTGAGGGCCGACCGAAGCAAAAATGAATGAATGAATAAATGAATGAGTGAATGAAAAATAAATGAATGAATAAATAAAAATAAATAAAGGTTCTATGGCTCTGGTGACACAGTGGTTGGCGAAGCTCGGGGGACAGAAGGGTGGGGGACGCCATGCAAATAAAATCGAGGTTTCACTTCTGCATCGCGGGCCGCTTACCACCCACCGGTGGTCCCGCGGCAGCAGGTGGGGGCAACCGTCCGTGATGGAAGCTTTTTAACCCCCAAGTGACACAAAGTGAAAGGTTCCTGCCCCTGCTCCACTTTTACCACTTTGTGTGCTTCTGGTTTAGGTTGAAGGGTTAAATGTTTAGGGCAAGACCTGGATCAGGAAAGAGGTCCTTGTTTTAGGACGATCTGTGTCTGTAGGGCGATGGACATCAGCCCCAACGGAAATGGTGGAGGGGTATCAGGGGGTACGGATGGAGGTGGGGTTGAGGACAGTGGGGTTAAACTGAGCGCGGGGGTAGATTCCGATCAAAACCAGCTTTCTCCATCCTGGTGAAAAGCGAGACGGAGCTCGGTAGGACAGGGCGATAGAGTGGGGAAAACAGGACTGTCCCGGGACAGTTGGTAGACATGTCTTAACAGTGTGTAAAACTCTGGTCTAGGAGGGCAAGAGACAGGCCAGAAATTCTGTGTAACCCGGCCCCAAAAAACAAGCGGTTTAATGATTTTATTTTTTAATTGAGAGCCCTGCACACTTGCACAAGCCGGATGTGGCCCCTGAGGATTGGAGTTCCGCACCCCTGTTCTTAGTGGGTCATCTTTTGCCATTTGTATTGAGGCCTCACTTAAAAGGCTGATATACTAAATAAATAAAGTTCATACTTAAGAAGAAGCCTCAGTAGTCTCTTCCCCATGCTGAAATGGAATAGGACCTACAGTGGCTGCCGGCTGACAGCTGACCGTGCCCCATGCGCCTCTCTGCCCGGGGTGCCTTCTACTGACATTAATACATTGTGTTCTGGGGCAAAAAGTCCTGAAAATGACTGAACAAACCGAGTCACGATCCTCCATTGTGATATTTCCAGATTTATACCAACTCCATTTAACCCCTTCCTGCTTGGAGAGTCCCCGTGATGCTCCCCAGCGTCCTGCTCTTTTGTGTGTCTTAAAGGGCCCGGGGGGTCGATTTTAGATGTTTTTTTTATGCCAAATGCCGCCGGGCTTCCCGTAAAAGAACCTGAACTTTGTAGCAAATCCCCTCCGAACCTCGCATTCCCTCACCAATAGTTTGTGTTTTTTTAGCACAGGACAGGGGCTCGTAAGGCTGTTTAGTCTGCGGAAGCTGAGCCCCTTCACCCGGCGGCTTTTCAAACACTGTTTTTTTTCATAAATACTTTTTATTAGAATAAAGTTGAAAATGCCGGCCCCTCCCGGCCCCGGAGGTGTCTATTGTGAGAGACGATTGTCAGGCTGTAAGAGGAGCTGAGATTGATGTATGTGGAGCGTCTGTTTGGTTAGAAACCGGCCGGCAACCGACACGGAGAAACATAACTACAAAAAAAACACACATTACGGGCAAAACCGAGGAAAAAACAGAGGGTTTAGGGGCTCTAAGGTGCACTATAGAAGGGTCGAGGGCAGCTCTTATCAGAGGGGTACAAAAACATTATAAGGGGGAGGAAAATTAGAGCCCGGGGTGTGCAAAACCTTGGCCAAGCATGAAAGAGAAGCACAGAAGGCGCTGCGGTCCGGAATGCGTCTGCCTTTCCTCTCCGGCATCGGATCTGTCACATGACCTTTTACAATATTCTGCTTTATGTTCTTTTTTAAGGTGCTGCCAAGTTCATCCACTGATTGACGTAACCAGCAGGATTACCTGCCTGACCTCTAAACCCTATTCTCAGGCTTGTTCATAGCGTCAGAGGTTAAGATGGAACTTTACTGAGAGGGGGGGTGGATAAGTGGAACAGCCTCCCGGCATAGGTGGTAGAGGGTAATACAGCGAGGGTATTAAACATGCGCGGGATAGACATACGGCTCCTGAATCTAAGACGAGACCAACGACTGATTAAGGTTTGATTCTTTACAGCAGGAGAAACGGGCGACTAGACGGGGGCTGAATGGTGATTAAGACTGTCATAAACGACTTTGGGTGAAAATGATGGATTTCAGCAGCTCTTTGGATGGGAGCATTGTCATAAGGCAAGGATTAGCCTCTCATAAACATCTGGGTAAAAAAAACGCCGGCAGATCGGCCCCCATTCGGCCCCCGTCTAGTCGCCCGTTTCTCCTGCTGTTACGACTCAAACCTTAATCAGTCGTTGGTCTCGTCTTAGATTCAGGAGCCGTATGTCTATCCCATGCATGTTTAATCCCCTCACTGTATTACCCTCTACCACCTCTGCTGGGAGGCTGTTCCACTTATCTACCACCCTCTCAGTAAAGTATACGCAAGAAAAATTCTGATTTTTTAATGAAATGTTTGCTCTTCAATGAATGAAAAGAGGATCTTTGTTTGTTCCCCACAGAAGAAAAAGCAGTTTGTCCAGGCGCAGTTTGACTTCATCCCAGAAAAGGCCGCCGAGCTCTCCATCAGACGAGGTGACATCATCGAGGTTCTTGACTCTTCTGATCCCAACTGGTGGAAGGGCAGGATCTCCGGGAGGGTCGGTTTATTTCCAAGTAACTACGTGAACAAGATCTACATGTGATCAACGATCCCACCGTATATCTCAAGACGGAGATATTTCCCTGAATATGGAGATATTTGCCTGAAAATGGAGATATTTGCCTGAATATGGAGATATTTCCCTGAAAATGGAGATATTTCCCTGAAAATTGAGATATTTAACGGGATTTCTGATTAATGACCTTTTTTCCATTATTTCAAGACTTTTGCCTGAATTTATTACCCCTTCAAGTTATATATTTCACCTAAACATGTTATAATGATTCTTCATGACTTCGGTCCATGAGTGCTCAGTGACTGAGTTATGCTCAGGATAATACAAGGGATGTAAAAACTAAAATATTGATATGGGCTCTTGCCATAGCAGCAGAAAAACATGTAGGGTTTTTTTATGTTGTTTGTGTGTTTAGAACTTTAGAGGAAAGAATAAAATAACATGTTTTATGTTTATACTGACATTTATCTTTGGACTCTATAGGAGGGTTTTTTGGGGTCAAACACCATTAATGTTCCCTAAGGGAAGGACGTGGGTTTTATGGGGGTCTTTGGCAGGTGGGGCTCGGTGCCCACTACTACTGAAACGGCTCCAACAAAAAACACAAAAAAAGCATTTTTGTACCCATTTTACTCATGCTCATATGAATTCCATATCAGTCTGTACCTTTGTTTATGTTCTTGTCTATATTCTATATATATTCTGTATATTTTATGTTTCCTATATTTTTACTAATTTCTAACAGTTTATGATGATTCTGGATGTCTGCACCACGTTTGTAAATTGTTATTTTTTGTAACAAATATTTTTGTACTTAAAATCATTTGCCTCTATTGCCAACCATTTTTTTTTATTGAATTTCTGCCAATTTGTACAGAATCTATAATGCCGTCTATAACAGATTCTATAAGAGTTCCGTATCATCCCTGCGCAGACCTTCTATCTGTCTGGGTCTGATATGTGGCAGATCGTGCCGGCCCATGTTAATATTTATTCCAATTAATATATATTCATATTTATTAATATTAATATTTATTCCAATTAATATATATTCATATTTATCAATATTAATATTTATTCACATTAATATTAATATATAGATATTAATATATTTATTCTATTTATAATTGTTATAGTCTGCTATATTCTATGGGTAGGTCTAAGAATTTGATACGTGATGTCCCATTATTATTATTATTGTTTTATATAGCGCCATCCTATTCTGTAGCGATGTACAATGGGTAGACAGATAACAAGTAGTATACAACATGAAAATTTGAGAAGGGCCCGGCTTACAATGGGCTTACCTGGAAATTGCCCCCATATACTCGGCAAATGGTTTGAGGGGGGGCTCCGGAGCAGCCCCTTTTTTTTAGGTAAGGGGGTCAGAGAGTGCTATGAGGCTCCACCCACCAGCTGCTGATCTCCACCCACTCGCTGCTTTTTTGGCGGCCATTTTTTAAATCCTCTTTGGATGGATGGGGACTTGGGGACTCGATCCGGATCTTTATCCAGTTCGGATCAGTTTTCACACCAGAATATTTAAATTTTTTTAAAAAAACAATGTACGCGACATAAAGACGCAACAATTAACTCAACAATTAACCCAAAACACTCAGACATCGTTCCAAATCCTTTAATTGCCATTTAAGAATCTGCATGCTAAGCGAGGGCCTGGTGAGGATAATTGTCTTCATCGAGTCATGTTCGCAGGTTTTTCAGGTTTTTCGACGACTCGGCGATTTAATCATTTGTTTTGATCGACGCTAATATTTTTATTTTTTTTGTCCCGGTGTCAGAGGGATTGCCAGCGCGGGATGGGAATTAATCCTTATTAATGGCGGTTTAATTCCAGGATCAGTTTCGCTATTAATTAAGAAAATAATCATCACTTACAAAATACAAAAAAAAAAAAAAATCCCGATCGCTGCATTATTTTCGCATAAATTTAAATGGAAATAACAACAAAGCGGCATTAGAGTAATATTTTGTTAATTAACCCCTTTCAATTTTTAATTATTTATTAAACAGTAATTATTTTTCATTTACTAATTCAACACATTAATAGATAAATGTATAAAAACGTACATTTAAGGATATTCTGCATATTTTTTTTATAATTATTATTATTTTTTTTTACGGAAAATCGTGTTACTGCGACTATAACTAGCGAAAACGTGGAGATCAAATTTTAAATCCGTTGCTTAACGATTTAAAGATGGATTTATAAACCTATCAAGGATCTCAATGGGCATCCTGCGCCCCCTATATAGTAATAAAACAAGTCACAGACACTAAAAACATACAAAATAGGCAGCCAATTGGGGGGGGGAGACCAGGTGCATGCTGGGAGAAAGAACCAATTTGTTATAAAACAAATTAAAAAAAATTAAAAAAAAAATCGATTATTTTTTTTTTAAAAAATGAATTACTCAAATTAGCGTTGGTTGACCTGATGAGCTGGAACGTTCTATGAGTTTTTGTCGTGGATTTAAACTAAAAATGTATAAAAATTAGGAAATATTGCATCTGAGCTGTAAAATTTTGAAAAACTGTAAAATTCCTTTTTTTTAAAAAAAAAATTATCACACAGTTTGGGTTTTCAAGCAAAGTAGGCGTAGAAAAATATGTTAACGCACATCAGAATAATGGCATTGACGCAGCACACCCGCGCCCAGAATGGATCTTCCCGGATGCTTCTTTGCTGGTGAGGCTTGGGAGAGTCCACTGCTTCGTTCGGGGGGCTGCAGAACTTGCTGCTCCAACTTCGGCTACGATGGGAACAGTTGACTTGACCTGTAGTGCAAATATTACAAAAAACACAAAAAAAAAATAGTTAGCGAGTTTCCTAGAATGAAATAAAAATGGATAAAAAGAGAGCAAAAAACTTAAAACAGGAGTTAGAAAGAATTTTTAAAAATGGGGGATAAGAGACAAAACTTAAAATAGGAGGTAGATTTTTGTTAAAAAAAGTGGGGGATGGACCCAAATAATGAATGAAGAAGGCGCTTGATTTATATTACTTCTTAATACGGAGGCCGCCATGACTGCGCCAAATGTTTACGCCCACTAAGTTTCTCCCATCCTGAGCTACGTGGGGCTGCCCGCGTGACTGCCTGTTTGAATAACGTATTAGCCTCACCGTCGGTGCCCTCTGGCGCGGCGCGGCTTCTGCTTGAGACCTTCCTGAGGGTGATTTCCGCCGGCGCCCTCCCGCGGGGAATGGTCCACCACGTGAGATTCTTCAGCTGTGCGAAAGGAAAGGTTCGGTGGTCAACACGACGATTACATCATTTATTAAAAAAAGGTGGCCAACATATTTTCAAGTCCTTGGGGGAATTTAATTGGGGTGATGATGTCATTGCTGCTTACATCAATGACATCATCACCCCAAATAAATGCTAATCTGCATACGATGTCTCACTCTTTTCTATGGATCAGTACGCAGGCTTGCAGTTATTACGGTCTATATTAAAGGTTTCACCCTGAGCGCTGTTTAGGAGACACGGCCCATTTATTCCGTACAACTTGCTACAGAGTTACCCGAAGCCAATAAAAGTCACCGCTACCTATAAAGTGAAATCAGCCGCATGAGTAACGTGTGAGCGGAAACGCGCTCCTTCCATAAATTCCGTGCGTTTTCCTTATTGCCGAATCGTCGCCTCCCCGCCTATCTTTACGTCTGCGTTAAAAACCCCGCATCCGACGGCCGGGAGCGCGTAATCGGTACAAAAACCCGATGATTCTAACCCCCCGATGCAAGTCTTGGATGAGTGACAGGGGGACCCCGAGTTTGTTCTTCTAATAGCACATGGAAGTAAACGGAAGACTAAGTTACTGACTAGGCCTGTTAGGGTTGCCATATCAGCGGTTTTCCCCAGTATGCTTCTAATCTCTACATGTTGCGGACCACCATGTATAAAGTGCGTCCCTGGATTAGGACCACAGAAGGTAGTGCAGAGCTACGGGGTCCTGCACTACATGACATAGATGTATTAGCCCCTACCACTTCTGATGGGATGCAGCTCAATGAACCTACCACCCTCTCAATAAATGATGTAAATTGTGCATTATGCGCACGGTGACGGCCCTGATTTGGTGCCCTGAGGGAAATTCATCCGTTTCTACCATCGAGAACAAAAAGCCGCCTTTCTGTATCCGTGACATACAGGTGCTGTGTCCCCCGCGGGAGATCTCAGCGGGTTCTGTGATTATTTTGGAAAGGTTTCACGAATTCTTTCGAATCTTCTATGCAGAAACGTCGTAGATTCCAAACCACGGCTGCACCGCTTCGGGGGAAATACGTTTGATTCCAACTGAGGTCATCTGCAAAAACCCACGACTCCAGCCCTGGCACGATGAGATGATGTCATAGATGTGGAGGGTCAGAGATGATGTCAGAGATAGGCAGGTGGGAGATGATGTCAGAGATGTAGAGGGTAGGAGATGATATCAGAGATAGGCAGGTGGGAGATGATGTCAGAGATGTAGAGGGTAGGAGATGATATCAGAGATAGGCAGGTGGGAGATGATGTCAGAGATGTAGAGGGTGGGAGATGATATCAGAGATAGGCAGGTGGGAGATGATGTCAGAGATGTAGAGGGTGGGAGATGATATCAGAGATAGGCAGGTGGGAGATGATGTCAGAGATGTAGAGGGTAGGAGATGATGTCAGAGATAGGGAGGTGGGAGATGATGTCAGAGATGTAGAGGGTAGGAGATGATGTCAGAGATAGGGAGGTGGGAGATGGTGTTAGGGAGAATTGAGGGTGGGAGATGATGTTAGGAGGGAGCGTTTATTTGCAATAACCCGGTGTGCGATTACATATCATGACCTCACCTGAGACTGCAGGGGGGGCTCCGTCATGAGACTGATCCCGACGACAACCCCCACCGTTAGCGCGCACAGGATGATGGCGAAATGCAAGTAGTGAATGTCTTTGAGCACCGAAGGTCTTTCATCTGGGATCCCGCAGCGAGGGAAAGGATACACAAACTCCATGATCATCCGAGTCATCCCGAGGACGAGGCCGACCATCAGACCCCAGAACGCCCCCTGAAACCAAGGAGAGCAGCGTGGGTGAAAGAGTGACAATCCCCCCAACCTCATCCTCACCCCTCTAATCAAACGGAGTATTTCATCACAATGCCCCGGGGACGCGGAGCTGGACGGTGCCCCTAAACACACAGTAGCCCCTCTCTTACTTCCACTTGCCCCTCAATCATAGGGTGGAGGAGAGCGGGACATTTTCTTGTAATTTCATCCACAGACAGAAATCCTACGGATGGAAAAAACCCAACGGTCCCAAACCCGGAGCGTCACCTGGGATGCCTACAGATGAGCCATAGAGGAACCCCCTGCTTGAAAACAGGTGATACTGCCAAGTACTGAATTAGACGGCTCGTTTGACACCATTGGAACAAACTGAGTTTTTGAACTGTTTATTTACAATCCTTTAATGCCAATAAATCCCAGATTTTGCCACAGAATGCCTCTTGTTTGAAAGCCGATGCACCTCGTTAAGTCGCCTCGTTAAGCAGCGATAATGCAACTTAAAAGCCGCATCAGAGGCGAATTAACACGGCCGTAAAATCCTCCGCGATCAAAGCTCTCGGCTTCGGCAAGTCGGTTTCTGAAGCCTTTTATAGGAGTTCTTATCGCTATGAAAACACCGGGCGGGCAACTCCTATCAATCCGAGCCGCTTTAAAGGGACAATAACTTCGACAACGTGTTATTAACTCTTTAAACGCGTTCACCGAATAAACATTTATCAGCTGTCTATCCCATGCATGTTTAATACCCTCACTGTATTACCCTCTGCCACCTCTGCCGGGAGGCCGTTCCACCTATCCACCACCTCTTCAGTAAAGTAAATAAAATATTATCTCGTTCATACTCGTTATTGTCTATATATGGCGCTCGCGTGTCCCTTATCCAAGATATTTAAAAAATGCAGTTAATAAACAACTAACCAACCATAAAAAAACGCATTGCCTGGCGACAAAAACAACAACAGTCCCGCGGATGAACCTTTGGATGCCGCTGGCACTTTGATAACGGAATGTTTGGAGGCCTGAGATCTCCCATCGGACGCTACGGCTTACGCAATAATCTTATTGGCTGCGGCTGTTACTCCTATCACCCTCAGCCGGATATTAGTAAATGACAGTAACACAGCTGGCTAGATAGAATGTTTTGGAACGTCTATAAAAAATATAAGGAATTGGAACGCTTGATAGTATTTTTTTTTTCCATTACACGTTTTATCAACAATTTTTTAAAATATTATTAAAAATTCCAAATATTTATTTCTTTCAATAGCAATTTTTAATTTTTTTTTTTTTTTCAATATACCGGTAAATACCACATTTCCACTTACTTTGAGATCTCTTCTCATAATAAATGTGTTATTTATAGTGAAAAAAAAATAAAAAATTGCTATTAATACATAGAGAGAAATTTCTACGCGGTCCTCGCAGTAAATTACAATTTAGATATTTTTACCACCGATTTAATTACTGTTTTTTGTCTAATTTTTACAGTATTATTTTACATCTAATTACAATCAAGAACCCCGCTTATACCCCCCTATAGAAAAAAAAAATCACAAATTCAGAAAATTGCAGAGGACAATAATACAAATAATTTAACTATTTGATGACCGTATGCGAGTGTGCAAATTAAGCGAAATGGAACAATGATTATTATTTTATTTTAATCGGCGAGGGATCATATTTAAAAGATTAGAATTCATTTGGGAATCCAAGCACACCCGCTTTCACAATAGCGTGATTATTATCCCGTATAGCGATGAGTTAGCCTGTGTTTGCGGATTTAGTCACGTTATATTGGATGTGGACTTCGCCGCCTGCTTGTAACGCGTCCTGCGGTTTGCAGGCGAGGCAATTCGAGTTCGAAAGAGGGATCTGTCGTTTTCTATAGGGATATCTGGGAGCTTCCTATAGGAACCGACCACGAGACTCTTTATAATAACACGAAGATCAATGACATCGTCCGGCTTCTGTCCAAAAGCTCGGCAAAAGTAAAGCCATAAAGTCATGAGCCGGGGTATTGAGCGGGTGACGATGACGAGGGTCGCCTGGATCGTTACTCGGCTCAGAATGCCCACTTTTATTTTATTTTCTATATTATACAAAATAATAATAGTAATTGTAAAAATAATAATAATTTAATATTAATATAATAAAATAATAATAATAAATAATAATTACATATTAATATAATAAAATAATAATACTACTACTAATAATAATAATATAATATATTTTATATAACAATTTAATATAATAAAATAATAATAATTTCATATAAATATAATAAAATAATAATACTACTACTAATAATATATATTATATAACAATTTAATATAATAAAATAATAATAATTACATTTGAATAAAATAATATTCAATAATAATAATAAATAATATATTATATAACAATTTAATATAATAAAATAAATAATAATAATAATATAATAATTTAATAATAATATAATAATATATAATATTATATTAGTCACATATTTTATTTAAAAAAAAATACTTGAATAAAACATTCCAGAATCCCAAAATGTAAGATTCCAGTCTATTGGATGAAGCTGTCAGGCAGACTAACGATCGTTGTCGTTGGGTTTTAGTGACGGTGCGAGAGTCCCTGTCGGTACACGTGACGGGAGTTGACGTTCCCGGTGACCTTATGGTTGTATGTGCATTGTTTGCGTGCGTTGTGGTTTGTGGGCGTGTATACATTGTTTGGCGTAGCGTCTGGGCCCATACACAATAACCGCACGTGCGTAAACACAGAGCTCCTTTACCTGCTCGTTGGCTCGCTTCCAGAAGATCGCCAGGGCAAAGACGGCCGTGACCGGCGGCGCGAGGTAACTGGTGACCGACTGGATGTAGACGAACAGCTGGCCGCTGTTGGCGTTTTGCAGGATGGGGATCCAGACCACGCTGATGACCACAAGCACCACGGTTACTATCCTGCGGAGAGAGCGGCCAACAATGAACCAAGAGGGACAAGATCCAAAAGTCAAGAAGATTTCATTTCAATATTTTCTAGAATCCCATCACGTAGGCAGCCATTTTGGTTGTTTGGGTTCCGCCCCCTTTTCCCTCATAGATTTTTTCTGGGTATCTGCAGCGATCGGCCATGGATCTGGCCAAACGGTGTTGTGTGGAGGGTAAGGGGCTGCTGGACGATGCGGGATGCCATTTTTTTTCTTCTTTAACGGCCTATGTGATTCAGTAGGAACGTTATCACGAGGGACGGAATAAAACACAAAACATCCACCTGCTGGGAAAAAACTATTGAATTATACACATAGCGGCTGAATGTTTGGCATGGCTCAGAAACCTGTTTCAAGTAACATCACCGAACCGACTCCCCACGGCGTGGACACAAAAACACATAGCTACTGTGTATACTTCTGTACAAAACACTGTGTTTGTACACCGCGCATGAATAAGCTCTCTGGCAAGCAGCCGCTTTTACGTCAGTCTGCGCGCCTCTACTTGAAAGCAGATCGTTTGACCGGAGGCTCAGGGCTCAGAGTCTTGAGTAAAGGTTCCTAACTCATTGAGGGTGGTTCGGGTTGTCAGGATCTACTCACACTCGTCGGTTAGTCATTCTGTGCTCATTAAGGAGGCATCTGAGCCCTTGGGAGGAGATCCTGAAATCCTTCACTTTTGGCCCCGAGGAGCTCGCTAGTCTGGGGGCCCCGTAGGTCAAGAATTATTTTAGTGTGGCCTATAACTGTATCTAAAGGGTTCCCTGGTTAAGGCAGGTAAAGCAGCATAGTGTCTTCTACATACCATATATGTACTTTACTGAGAGGGGGGTAGATAAGTGGAACAGCCTCCCAGCGGAAGGGGTAGAGGGTAATACAGTGAGGGTATTAAACATGCATGGGATAGACATACGGCTCCTGAATCTAAGACGATTAAGGTTTGAGTCTTTACAGCAGGAGAAACGGGCGGCTAGACGGGGGCTCTGGAAAATAGGGCTCCATCCACTAAATAGAGCCACGCATGCTCGGAACCTATGATGAGTAAATTGAGTAATAAATTACTTTTGTGAAATTATTTAAAGTGAATAAAAATAGGGATTTGTCCTGTTTTGTATTTTTGTCCTTTTCTAAATTTTTAACCGTTTCATCTCCATGATCTTCACCTAAGAAGGAACTCCGACTCCGACCCCCCGCCCCCGGCGACCAGAGAAGAAGCCGAGGACTCGACAAAAGGCAACGGCAGCTGCTGATTTATGCAAAAAACGGCAGACGATATTTAGTGGTTTTTGGGTTTTGTTTTTAATTAAAAACACTTTCAACAAAGATGTAATTAAGAAGAATTCCAAAAGTTGGGAGCTGCAGTCTGATGTCTCCCGTCAGAAAGCTCCGGCTGGGAGTAGTGCGCTCGTCACGTGCTTCGCGAAATCAAAGCTGCCAACCAAGCCGGGAACGCGGAGTTAGTCCGAGATGAACCCGACTCCGTGCCAAGACGTTACCCAGATGCCCCCAGACTGAAAGTTACGAGCCCGAAACAAAGGCAGAAAACAATTAGCGAGGCGTGCCGGCGTGCGCTTTTAGTGGCTTCCCTCGGCTGGGTGGAATTCTAATACCTTTTGAGTCGTCGGGCGCGGCGGACTCTAACAATGCTCGCTTAGAATTCCTCGGTTCTGATGACATGATGCTGTACTGCGACCTTTGTTTTGTTTTTGTTTAACGATCTTGACGATGGATGGGAGTTAGAATCCTGAACGCTGCCCACCGAGTCACAAAGCCGAAATTTCCGGTCCGTATCGGAATTCCGGAGGGACGCTGCCATCCGCTCTATTCATCTCTATAGCGCCGGCAGATTCCGTGGCGCTGTTACCATAGGGGATTCCAAAGCTTTACTGCCCTCACTGTACCTGATACTTTGTAGCCGATTACTACAATAAAAATATAGCGATGGGCCCCAGGGGCCCCCAGACAGTGGTTATAGGAGCCGGTATGGTGGCAGCGCCTGTTTCTCCTGTACGAGAGCCGATAGGGACGAGGCTGGAATTTATTACTTTGAGCGCAGTATGTAAGGGGTTAAATCCTTACATTCCGCACAGGACATAGCAGCAATACCACGGCAGGTAATCAGCCCTCTTTATAATGCCAGGACTGTGACTCCGGCCGTGAGTCAGCTGGTTTTTATGCCAACGCGCACCTTAATTAAATCCAATTGCAGCACAATCCAGGTCAGTTGGCGCGGAGCGCGGCTTCCCGTGAGTTGGTGGCTGCTCCCTCGTGCTCAGTGCGTAGAATAATGCTGTATATACCGGTATATATATATATATCACCCGGAGAATGCTGTATATACCGGTATATATATATATATATATCACCCGGAGAATGCTGTATATACCGGTATATATATATCACCCGGAGAATGCTGTATATACCGGTATATATATATCACCCGGAGAATGCTGTTTATACCAGTATATATATATATATATCACCCGGAGAATGCTGTATATACCGGTATATATATATCACCCGGAGAATGCTGTTTATACCAGTATATATATATATATCACCCGGAGAATGCTGTATATACCGGTATATATATATATATCACCCGGAGAATGCTGTATATACCGGTATATATATATCACCCGGCGAATGCTGTATATACCGGTGTATATATATATATATCACCCGGAGAATGCTGTATATACCGGTGTATATATATATCACCCGGAGAATGCTGTATATACCGGTATATATATATATATCACCCGGAGAATGCTGTATATACCGGTATATATATATATCACCCGGAGAATGCTGTATATACCGGTATATATATATATATCACCCGGAGAATGCTGTATATACCGGTATATATATATATATCACCCGGAGAATGCTGTATATACCGGTATATATATATCACCCAGAGAATGCTGTATATACCGGTATATATATATATATATATCACCCGGAGAATGCTGTATATACCGGTATATATATATATATATCACCCGGAGAATGCTGTATATACCGGTATATATATATATCACCCGGAGAATGCTGTATATACCGGTGTATATATATATCACCCAGAGAATGCTGTATATACCGGTGTATATATATATCACCCAGAGAATGCTGTATATACCGGTATATATATATATATCACCCGGAGAATGCTGTATATACCGGTATATATATATATATATATCACCCGGAGAATGCTGTATATACCGGTATATATATATATCACCCGGAGAATGCTGTATATACCGGTATATATATATATATATATCACCCGGAGAATGCTGTATATACCGGTATATATATATATATATCACCCGGAGAATGCTGTATATACCGGTATATATATATCACCCGGAGAATGCAGCTGGGGCGGTTGGGGGCAATGCCCTGGGGATGACACCTTTGGTATTATTCTGTAAGTAGGTCAGCCTCACCGGACGGTAACTCATGAGGCGTCTGCCAGTCAATAAATCAAAACTCACGTCGCCCGACGCGCTTCACTTACTCGTCATCATCAATCATTTACCATTAACACTCATTTACTAATAATCATAATAATAATAATCATAATAATAATAATCATAATAATAATAATCATAATAATAATAATAATAATCAATAATAATAATAATAATAATAATAATGCCCCCGGACGATCCATCTTTATACCCCAACCCTACACTTTCCCGTTCACCCAGCCGAATGAACCCGGATAACCCTTTAAAGAACGAGATTAAAAAAACACCTGACGCGTATCTTAACTTCCCGTTCCCAGGATCTGCATGATTTTTCCTTCCCGTTACGTTATCTCCCCCCCCCCGTTGTTAACTAGTTCATTCCCCCTGCATTGAAATGTCTGTCGCCCGGCTGCATTAAAATCCTTCGTTTCCAGCAGGATCCATGTTTTATGTTCAGAGGGGGTCGCCCCAGGGCTTTGGTGCTCAGCGGGGGGTCATCCCGGGGGGCTTTAATGTTCCGAGGGGTCATCCCGGGGCTTTAATGCTCAGTGGGGGGCCTCTGTTGGTTGCAATCTGGAGATCTGGAGCAAGCAGCTGCACATCGGTCCCTTTATCTTGAGATGGATATCTCTGCCATCACCACTGCTGTGACAACTCCCATCATCCTCAGCCCATGCTTCCCAACTGTCCCGATTTTGCCATTATCTCTGCCCTGCTTTTGGGGATTTCATTTCTCTGCGTCTGGAATCCCTGCTTGACTACAGGTGACTTCATTCATTCATTGGCCCCTAAGAAGTCATGGATTGGGACCCGGCGATCGGCAGTAAGGCTGGCAGCCACGGAGATCGGTTTTCATTGGTGATGCGCGACACCGTCTCTCCTGATGGGTTAAAAGGACTGGTACGTGCTAATTACCCCGCCAGTCCCTCCGCGCTGGCGTTTGTTGTGATGACTCTGAGCCAGTCGGGTCAGTCTAGGAATGATGCCGATTTCTTCAGATCTATTTTAAGGAGCATTTAATTACCCCGGTCACAGGCGACAAAACCTTCCTGGATCAGCCTAACGCAATCGCGCATGTTTGGAATAAACTATTTTACCCATGGGGGGGGCAGGAACTCTGGACCCCCCAGATGATGTCATAAAGCAGGGCCTGTTAACCTTTTTGTTTTTATCCCAATCACCAAAATGTTCTCATATTTTCAAATGTTTATCTGAATTCTTTTACATTTCTTTTAGAATTTTCTCAATTTTCTTTAATTATTATTTTTTTTTAGAATTTTTTGTACATTTTCTTTAATTATTATTACCAGTATTTATTTTTTTGAATTTTTTTTTTGTTTTTGAAGAATTTGTCTTCAGGAATTCAGACAAAACATTCAAAAAAATATTTGTGTCTTGGAACCCGGAATACCGGTATTTTTTATTTATTTTTTTTTTACCTTCCAACCAGGAGAAGCTCCTTCTCGTCCGCGTTCTTCCGGATCTTTCTCCAGATGTCCATGGTGAAGAGCGTGCTGCTGCTATTGAATATAGAAGTCAGGGAGGACATCAAAGCCGCCATCATCACTGCGATCATTAACCCGCGTAGACCTGTGTCCCGTCCGTCGATGGGCCAAGGAGAAGACAGGAGAGAGAAGAAATGATAGTAGTTAGGTGGAACAGCTTCCCAGCAGAAGTGGTATAGGCTAATACAGGATGCATAGGATAGATATACGGCTCCTGAATCCAAGACGAAGCAAGCGAGGAACATAGAATCTGCCGGCAGAGCGGCCCCATTCGGCCTGTTTTAGATTCAGGAGCCGTATGTCTATCCCATGCATGTTTAATACCCTCACTGTATTACCCTCTACCACTTCTGCTGGGAGGCTGTTCCTCTTATCCACCTCCCTCTCAGAAAAGTATATGTTTCTTATTAATGTAACATTTGGAACGTGTCAGGGATACACTTACCGCTTGGCATAAGCTCTATAACCAGCTTGGGGTACGCGATATTGGAGCATCCGACCTCCGTTCCACAAACCTCCACGCAGACCTCGGGTACCACGCAGCCCACCGTGTCTGGGGAGGAATAAACAGATAAGTGCGTGAGATCCTCCTGCATCAGGGACGAGGATGTGGACTGTATAATTATTTTAAATCAGGGAGATGGGTAAGGATAATACATTTATTATAATGATAATAATAATAATATAATATTAGAAGTATTATTATTGTTATAATTAATAGCAATAATATTAATATATTATAATAATAATAATAAGTATTATTACATACACACACAGACAAATCACTCCCTCTGTACATGCGCGCAGCACGTGGCCCTCGGCCCCTCGCATGTTCTTCATTAGTTGACAGAATAAATTAATTGCATATTTGTATATTTTCAGGAAAAGGAAATCATTCGATTAACTCTTTCACCACAGAGACAGGTTCAAAAAATGTAGGACCGGAAGTGTTCATTTGGGCCCTCCCTGGAAATCTAGGACAGTTGGCAGGTATCCAGCAAGGGTGACGACAGGCCATCCGTCAGTAAAAAGGTGTTTTTAACTAAGCAGCTTTCCAACCAGTGCCCCTTACTGGCTCATACCTGCCGAGTGTCCCTGTTTAGATTGCCCAGTCTCTCATTGGCTCTTAAATCCCTTTGCCCCTTTTTCCTCCCCTGCTGCCCCTCTAGCCTCCTCTAACACCACTTTTTCCTCCCCTGATGTCCCTCTTTTCTAGGAGCTCAGAATGTTTGCTGTGAGGGACGAAGATGAAAGTTGGAACAGTTACAGCAAAACTAGATTGCAAGCTCTTGGGGGCAGACCTGTGTGCATTCTGACACCGTGCGGTGACGGGGGCCCCTCCTGCCTTAGAGCCCCGTCCTGCCTGTTAATCCCCTCCTGGCTCCCAAGGACCTGAGAAGGAATTCGGGGATTTGGAGTCTTCTTGGCGTCCGTCTATCAGGCCTTTGTTCCAAAAAAACAAATCCTCGACTAAACTCCGGGCCGGGGGCCATTCATCCAACAGCGCCTTAACCCCTGCACTGCCACGGGGGGGGGGGCAAACTCACAACCTCTCTGTGTATTCACCCAAAGTCCCTGAAAGGGTTAAGGTAGTTTTGATGAATTGTAATGAAGAGACCGTTGAGGCGTCGTTACTATTTATAGGATTATTGTTGTTATGATATCATACTAAACGGCTCTGCCTCCGGGCCTGGGGGGGGAGCACAATAAGGGATTTGGGGGTAAATGGTCCTACAGAGCCGCAGGGGTAGCCCCCAAATGGCTCTAATACTGGTCGTCATGGAAACCTTGTCATTATTTAAAGAGACACTTAATTGAGTCACCTGCATTCAAGCAGGGATATCAGCCATAACATACTTGGAGCGAAAGCGGGGGGGGGAATAGGAAGGACTAAGACTGTGTGACCCCCAGAATCTGCCCCTGAGACCCTGAGATTGGGGCAAAACCTGTTTGCTCCACATAACTTCATGGAGAGGGGGGGGCAGCGTGTTTTTGTTGCCCCGCTGCTCCCCCGCCAAGGAGCTTTTGTGTAGAAAATCTGCCTCCGCAGACCCACTCACAGTACCCTCAGCCAGCAAAGCATTGAGGTCCTATAACGATACTAGTATCAGGAGGAAGAGTCCACAGCCCCGGGCCCAGCTTTCCAGACTGACCGTGGATCTAATTCTATGATTCCTCAACGGAAATTCTCGCCAAATTTTGTACGAATCGTATCAGAAAAATAGAAAGTTTTAAGAAATATAACATTGTTTTCGTTTTTACCCCAGTTTGTAGTTTTTTGCCCCATAATATAATGTACAGTATATACAGCGCTGGGGGGTTATATTACTGTATACAGCGCTGGGGGTTATATTACTGTATACAGTGCTGGGGGTTATATTATTGTATACAGCGCTGGGGGTTATATTACTGTATACAGCGCTGGGGGTTATATTACTGTATACAGCGCTGGGGGTTATATTACTGTATACAGCGCTGGGGGGTTATATTACTGTATACAGCGCTGGGGGTTATATTATTGTATACAGCGCTGGGGGTTATATTACTGTATACAGCGCTGGGGGTTATATTACTGTATACAGCGCTGGGGGTTATATTACTGTATACAGCGCTGGGGGTTATATTACTGTATACAGCGCTGGGGGGTTATATTACTGTATAAAATGCTGGGGGTTATATTACTGTATACAGTGTTGGGGTTATATTACTGTATACAGCACTGGGGGGTTATATTACTGTATACAGCGCTGGGGGGTTATATTACTATATACAGTGCTGGGGGTTATATTACTGTATACAGCGCTGGGGGGTTATATTACTATATACAGTGCTGGGGTTATATTACTGTATACAGCGCTGGGGGTTATATTACTATATACAGTGCTGGGGGTTATATTACTGTATACAGTGTTGGGGGTTATATTACTGTATACAGCACTGGGGGGGTATATTACTGTATACAGCGCTGGGGGTTATTACTGTATACAGTGCTGGGGGGTTATATTACTGTATACAGCACTGGGGGGTTATATTACTGTATACAGCGCTGGGGGGGTTATATTACTGTATACAGCACTGAGGGGTTATATTACTGTATACAGCTCTGGGGGTTATATTACTGTATACAGTGCTGGGGGTTATATTATTGTATACAGCGCTGGGGGTTATATTACTGTATACAGCGCTGGGGGTTATATTACTGTATACAGCTCTGGGGGTTATATTACTGTATACAGCGCTGGGGGTTATATTACTGTATACAGCGCTGGGAGTTATATTACTGTATACAGCGCTGGGGGTTATATTACTGTATACAGCGCTGGGGGTTATATTACTGTATACAGCTCTGGGGGTTATATTACTGTATACAGCGCTGGGGGTTATATTACTGTATACAGCGCTGGGAGTTATTACTGTATACAGCGCTGGGGGGTTATATTACTGTATACAGTGCTGGGGGGTTATATTACTGTATACAGCGCTGGGGGTTATATTACTGTATACAGCGCTGGGGGTTATATTACTGTATACAGCGCTGGGGGTTATATTACTGTATACAGCGCCGGGGGGTTATTACTGTATACAGCGCTGGGGGGGTTATATTACTGTATACAGCGCTGGGGGTTATATTACTGTATACAGTGCTGGGGGTTATATTACTGTATACAGCGCTGGGGGGTTATATTACTGTATACAGCGCTGGGGGTTATATTACTGTATACAGCGCTGGGGGTTATATTACTGTATACAGCGCTGGGGGTTATATTACTGTATACAGCGCTGGGGGGTTATATTACTGTATACAGCGCTGGGGGTTATATTACTGTATACAGTGCTGGGGGTTATATTACTGTATACAGCGCTGGGGGTTATATTACTGTATACAGCGCTGGGGGTTATATTACTGTATACAGCGCTGGGGGTTATATTACTGTATACAGTGCTGGGGGTTATATTACTGTATACAGCGCTGGGGGGTTATATTACTGTATACAGCGCTGGGGGTTATATTACTGTATACAGCGCTGGGGGTTATATTACTGTATAATGCGCTGGGGGGTTATATTACTGTATACAGCACTGGGGGTTATATTACTGTATACAGCACTGGGGGTTATATTACTGTATACAGCGCTGGGGGTTATATTACTGTATACAGTGCTGGGGGTTATATTACTGTATACAGCGCTGGGGGTTATATTACTGTATACAGCGCTGGGGGTTATATTACTGTATACAGCGCTGGGGGTTATATTACTGTATACAGTGCTGTACCAGGCACTGAGATGGTTAAATTAAAGAGGGGGAGGGGTCGGACAGGCTGGTTACCTGATATGTTTAGCATGACTCAGGTGTGTTATTATGGCGGGAGTGGGGGCTGGAGGGATGGGGTAAACAGATGGCTATTTGGGGGAGGGTGGCTGTTACCCCATCCTACAAGAATGTAGCGCATCTACCCCCCCACACACACCCCGAAAAAGAACTGAACAAAATGTGATTTCAATTTCAGAACCCCAAACAAAGAGAATAACCGAGAGGGTGGTAGATTAATGGTACAGCCTCCAAGCAGAAGTGGTAGAGATGAATACAGTGAGGGAATTTGAACATGCTTGGCAATATATAGCACAACTTATACTGTGGCTGTCTGAGCTTGCAATCAGGTGAGAAGAGGACATTACACAGACGTAAATAAAATAATAATGATAATAACAATAAAATAATGATACTATAAAAATAATAATAATGATAATAACAATATAATAATGATAATAATAATATAATAATAATAATAATAATAATAATATGATCAGGGGTAATTTGTAAATTCTAGGCTTAAGAGCTTGCAATCTTTATATTCCATGATGTTTAAAACATAAACAAACAAGATGTAATAAGGGATACATTAAGTATAAGGATCTCTCTGGGCCGCGGAGCTTGCAATCACAGGGGTTGTGAAGCCTTCTATTAAGTAGCTCAGTAGTGCAGCTCCCATCACCCCCAGCCAGCCGCCAGCAGCACCAACTGATGTGAGCTGCAGCCCGCTGGCATGGGAAGGGAAATGGGAATGTGGGCGTGTTTACTGGGTGGGCGAGGCCTTGCGGGCTCACGTGATCAGCCGGTGCTGTTGGTACCTGTTCTGCTGTAGGGGGAGCTCAGTCTTGGAGCGCTAGCCGGCGGGAGCGGCCGGGAAGAAGTGGGTGAGCACCGGCTGCAGGACAGCGGGGGACCCGGGAGATACTCAGCGCTATACAGGAGCCCCCAGTCACAGCTGGACGGTACCCGGGAGATACTCGGTGCCACTATACAGGGGACCCGAGAACTGAGAGCCCCCAGTCACAGCTGGACGGTACCCGGGAGATACTCGGTGCCGCTATACAGGGGATCTGGGCACAGCGCAAACCATACCTGCCTGAAAGATACTCGGCACCACTATATAGGAGTTCTATGCTGCTTAACCCCGTATGGACTTTTCTACCCCTATGATGGCGTCACCTGCCTCCCTACAGAGGCAGCACACCTAAGGCCAGCCGGTAGCATAGCTACAGGTACAGCTCGAGCTCACTACCTGTCTGTAGGGTGAGAGCAGTATAGACACCCACTATATACCGGCCAATAAAGGTCTCGGGGACTCCGGCCCGATCTTTGTGGATCTTGTGGGATCTTTGTGGATCTTGTGGGATCTTTGTGGATCTTGTGGGATCTTTGTGGATCTTTGAGGATCTTGTGGGATCTTTGTGGATCTTGTGGATCATGGCTCTATCCCAGATCCAGTGCTTGGACAATAATAACGTGAACTGGAGGTCCAGCGAGACGAAGCCGGAGTTCTTCTACAGCGAGGAGCAGAGGCTGGCCCTGGAGGCTCTGGTGTCGTCGGGTCCGGACGCCTTCTATGAGGTCATCAAGAAGGAGAAGATCCGGGACTTCTTGTCTGACTTGGAGGTCGGTAAAGTTCTGGGGAGTTTGGAACCCTTCGATCCCGACTCCGGCCACTCCAGGTCGGGCTGCGATAAGTGTGCGCTCGGCGGGGACGGAGATAAAGACGATGAGTGTGGCGGGGGGTCCGGAGGGGGCGCCGAGCATTCGCTGGAATACTGGCCGGATAAGTCGGACTGCGTCATCCCGGAGCTGGACTTGGGGTGGCCCGGCACGGTGGCTTACAGAGGAGTGACCCGGGCAACTGTCTACATGCAGCCCCCCATCGATGGACAACCTCACATCAAGGAGGTCATCAGGAAGATGATAACCCAAGCGCAGAAGGTGAGAGCTTCAGTTACTGGGGCGGGAAAAAAAATCACTCATTTTGGTAGATGAGTGAAACAGCCTCCCAGCAGAGGTGGTAGAGGGTAATACAGAGAGGGTATTAAACACGCATGGGATAGACATACGGCTCCTGAATCTAAGACGAGACCAACGACTGATTAAGGCAGTCTAGATGGGGCAGATCTGCTGGCGGATTCTATATTTTAAAGCGTTTCCAAGGAAAAAAATGAAAAAGGGCAGAATGGATGATCCAATGTAGTTGCCCGATGGGCGAGTGATTTCGGGGTGAGTGGGGGAATTAAGGTCGTTGGTTCCGATGCTTAAATTATTTCAAAATCCACAACAGGTTGTTTCATTCGTGTGAACGTTCAGATTAACACATCCGTGATCCGTGATCGCACTGCTCTGGAATGCCGCCGGTCCCCGGGGCCATGATACATAGTAACCCGGAATCCCCCGGCAGACCGGTCCCCATTCGGCCCCCGTCTAGTCAGCTCAAACGCAAACCTTAATCAGTCGTTGGTCTCGTTTTAGATTCAGAAGCCGTATGTCTATCCCATACATGTTTAATCCCCTCACAGTATTACCCTCTACCACCTCTGCCGGGAGGCTGTTCTACTTATCTAAATCCCTGTACAAGGTGGCGTCCTCGTTTCTGCATTAAACACTTTTTTTTAATCATTTTTTAATCATGTTCTAGTTATCGTATAGAATTGCACGTTTCGTGTGTCCAGCCGGGGCTGTGACTTTTGGTCTCCATTTTCTGCCTTATTCTATACAAATCTGTACAGACCGGGGTAGTTGATACATTGAACAGTGACATTTAATACGTGGTAAAAATCCCATAGGGTAAACTCTGGAGCTGATCTACACCGAGGAAGATGATGGTAGGACATCCCAGACCCCCCTCTCTAAATCTAGCTGTCAGAGGTTGCCTTTAGAATGACCTGAGTGCACCCTGCTTGAGCTCAGGTGATATTGGCCAACCCCTTTGCACATTTTTTTTCTAAGCCGTGGTCCCATTGGTGACCCATATCCATGTGCCGCAGCATCCGCCGAGGTGGTAACATCGTGACTCACCCTTTGCATGATCTCATAACTGCCAGGTGTGCAAACGTGACACAACATGTGGCAACAACGCATCGCCCACCGGATACAATGTTTCGTCGCTCGGCGTTGGGGTCTACGGGGTCTACGTACCCATCGGCCCCCGGGCCCCCCAGTATCCATATGGAAGAGTTCCCTGTTAAGGTTAACCCTCAAGTTCCGCGCCGCAGGAATTGTTTCAGGGAACGTTTATGACATCACCATCAAGGGCAGCCGGCAGTTATTCCCCCCCCCCGCAGCTGTGGAACTATAACTCCTATGACTCTCAGCCAGCAGCCTTTAGCCGGTCGCGCACTATAGTTCTGGCTGCCAGTTTTTTTCACACGCAGATGAAACTATTCCAGACGGCAAACTCAGCAAAATCTCAATTACATGCCTGAGGGGGAGGGGTGGGGGTTCGAAATCTGTGCAAAGAGCAAAAAAACTAAAACAAAAAAAACACGGAACCTCCCCAAATCTGTGTTTTAAGTATTATTATTTTAATTTTATATATATATATATATATATATATATATATATATATATATATATGAAAAATATTTTAAATATATATATTGTATATTTTATTTTATATGTATTTTTTTATATAGTTATTTTTGAATAAAACATTTTTTCCCCCGCGCAAAGACAGGGTCTCATAATAATTTTAAACCATATTATTATGAGACCCTGTCTTTGCGCGGAGCCGATACAGACGGATATCAAACAGAGCCCTTTGAGTTAATAAAATGCTTTTTTTCATAATGTTGCCATAGCAACATGACATAAAACATTAATATATATATATATATATATATATATATATATATATATATATATATATATATATATATATAGAAAATAAAAAAATATAGAAAATTATAGAATAAAAAAAAATCTCATGTAAGGGACGCATCAGACTCCCCTCTTATTCTGCTGCTAAAGCTACAAACCCAACAGCCAATCAGGGGAAGACCTTGTGCATGCTGGGTAATAGAATGCTCTAAACACAAGAGACAAGTACTACTTGTGATTTATTTTTCCTAATAAAAGTAACCAATATTTTAATTGAATTAAAATGTTTTTTATCTGTTGATGTAAAGTTTGCATCGGGTGACCGAACCGGTTCAAAAATAAAAATAAGTCGGAAGATGCCGTTTAGATAAAGCCGAGGGATCTGAACTTTCGGCCTTTTTTTATTGACACGTAGTAGTGGACTTTATACCGCCGCGTGTGCTCTGTTTTCCCAGAATTGGGTTTTTTTTCTGAGAGAAGGGTGTTTTTTTTTTAATTTTTTATTTTATCAAGTTACTTCTTTTTGCCACAAAATGGAATTATGTTAAAAAATGTGATTCTGATACAAAGTTACAAAACTGTAAAGCTCATCTTGTCCCTTAAACCGCTGTCCAAAGATACCGGCTTATTGAACCATTTATTTGGTTGCTATGGTGATAACAAACTTTTTACCAGAATCACTCTCTATATGTAACCTTTTTTTCTTTTTTTTTTTTTTTTTTTTTTAAAGCCTCCACCCGGCAGAAATCCACAAAAAAACTATAAAAATAATTGGATCTTCATTCCGGGGTCTAGTGGTGAATCGCGTCTGGGGTTCCGCTCCCCGGCAGAGTTGGCCGAGGGCGCGTGGAGTAACTCGCGGTAACGAGTCGCGGCTTTCTATCTGATAAACGGCTTTACGGGAACAGAGTCTCAGCCTCGAGACTCTAAAATATGAATTATTACAAAAAACTAGGATGTACAGCGCTACAGAATATGACGGCGCTACAAATCAATAAAAAATATCTATACATTTCAGGACATTTGCCATCTTTTCCTTTAAAGTGTTTTATCTCCGAATAACACAGAATTTAGTAAAAATAGAAAAAACTGCTCATAACTATAAATACCATAAATTATATAAATAATATAATATAAAAACAATCTAAATGTCACCCAACGCGTTTTATATTTTTTAAAAAAATCCTTTTTTTTTCTACGAAAGTTTGCAGAATTGTTTTAATCCTTTTATTTATTTTTTTTCTTTCAAAAAAAGTTAATATTTTTATTGGGCCAAACGATGTGAAATTATATGAAGTTCTTGGGCCTCGGTGGTCTCTTTTTCAGATGGATTATGGGTGGATTACATTGGCCCCGGATAATGTATAGAGTAAGACGGGGCCGCCCAAGCCGCTCGGGTGACAGGTGCGCCATAACCTTGAAACGCAAAGGGAGGGAAGCGTCCCGTAACTGCCCCCAGCGGGGTAATTGTATGTACACACAGGGAGGGCCGTTAATACATAATCACACCCAGGCGTGACTCGCTATTAACCCCATCAGCGCTGGGATGCCGCTCGCTTCCCGCCGGTGACACGCACAGCTTCGGGAGAGTCTAGACCAGTGTGTGGAGAGAGTGCAGTCACCGTAGCAACCAGTGGAACATTCCCGCTACACGTTAGAATTTTGCCCCAGGTTTGCCCTTCCAAAGGGTGCTTTCCCAGTGATCTGCCCCCGAGACTGACATATTAACCCTTTAATAGCCCATCGAGAGGTTTCTATGAACTGACTCGCCAAATGGCTCTAACGCTGGTCGTCATGGAAAGATACACTTCATTTAGTCACCTGCATTCAAGCAGGGAGATCAACCATAGCATACTGGGAGCAAAAGCACCAACTGGGAGCCTTATATACGATCACAGCGGGGGGAATAGAAAAGAGTCAGACTGTGTGACCCCCAGAATCTGCCCTGAGACTGGGGCAGAAACCTGGAGACTCTGTCCCTGAGAGCACCCGGGTATCCCAAGGGCGGCATGTGCATGCGCTGCCCTCCAACGCGTAGACCACTAATCATTTTCAGAATCCTGAGCCAATCGGGCACACGTAGCGGCACTTGTTGCCAGCGGTGACGGTAATCGGTGTCTGGGAATGAAGGGGGGGGTAATAAAATAAACCCCCGTTCTAACGTGGGAAGGAATTTAACCCTTTCCATACTAGGGGGCAGGAAGCGCGTGGCGTGTTTAGCAGACTCGGGCCATTCTTTGAATCCATTGCGTGAATCATTTCTGGAAGTTCGGTGTGAAAAACACTCGCATTCCACACCACGGTGACGGGACCCCCGACTCCCCCGGCTGCAGGGACTGGAGGCCTCGGCGCCAGGTGTGCGCGCACGTCTTAAATATCAATGCATTTATAGAGCTTTAAATTATTTTTATTTAACCGTTTCTCCCCAGACTGAAAATTTAGATGGCCGCCATGTTTATGATGGACTGGGGGGGAGGGGGTTCCTTTCTGTGTCCAGACAAGGGGCAGACGGGCTTTAAAGTGATAAGAGGAGCCCATAAATTCCTCAGGCCACATAGTGAGTAAACAGACGGGATTGGGGGGGGGGGTTAGGCGATAAAATGCGATAAGGCAAATACTTGAGAGCTGTGCCGTGATCAGGAAAGCGACACTAATTTTGTTACTGTTTTTATATACCGGTATATATATATTCATGCACATCGACTGAGTTTATACAAAATAAATTATTGCCAACGATCAAAGACCGGGGGGGGCTTTAAACTATTTTTTTCTCCTGTATGGGGCCCAAAGGCGCTCGACAATCTGACATTTGTATCAACAAAGAACAAAAATAGGCTAAAATATGGATATTTCACCCTTTTTGGTTTACTGGGGTTAATATGACATTTTCAGATTTTCCTAAACTTGGGGGAGCCAATTTCTCTTTGCACAACTTGGCACGAGCACTTCCTGTAAATAAAGGAAGTCAGGGAGGCGAATCAAAAGGTCTGAGGTGGCAACTTTATTTTTTTTATGTAAATTAGATTTTTTTTGTCAGCTTTCTACTGTATAATATTTCGGGTGTTTCCTGTTCCCCCCGAAGACCCCACTCTTTCTGTGTTTGCCCCTCATTTGGCGAATGCCCCTCTTTACACCCGTTTCCTGTTCCTTCCCGCAGGTGATCGCCGTGGTGATGGATCTTTTTACCGACGTGGACATTCTCAAGGACATGCTAGATGCCGGGTTCAAGAGGAAGGTGTCGGTGTACATCATCCTCAACGAGTCGGACGTGAAGTACTTCCTGCAGATGTGTGAGAGGGCTCAGATGCACAAGGGGCACCTCAAGGTGAGTCCGGGGGCAAGAACGGGGGCCAAACGCGTTGGTGGAGCTCGAGAATAAACAATGTTTCTGCAGCACGGCATGGACTGAAATCCTTAAACCCCAGAGGGAGTCGCTTATTAAGTAGATCGGCCCCCGAGGGGCCAAGCGACCCCTTCCTTCCCCGGGCCGAAAGGCCTGCGGGTGGGACGGATCTTCTAAAAAACGTTAAAAGAGGGAGGGGCCACCTGACTCCTCCCTTTAGGTGACCAGGTTCCACCGTGCCCCTTCTTGGTGATCCAAAACCGCACGCGTACAAAATGTATAAAGGACCGTTTCTGGCCCCAGCCTACGGCTCGTGTTATAAGAAAAAAACATGTTGTTCTCCCACAGCGCCAGCCAATAGGATAGAAGCGATAGACAGATGAATGGGTCCTGAGGGGCCGCACCTGGAACCTGACTCCGGGGACACCGTTCTCCAGTACAATGTGTCCACTTTGTATCAGAGCAGTATTTTGATTTACATGGTGTACATGCGTGTGCGCGGGTTTAGGCGTGTGCGGCCTTGTCCCGGGGGGTTGCCCTACGGCGTAATGTTCACATATCAGAAACAATTATTCTGAGAATGCGGGAAATGCGAATCTCACCGACGTCTTATTTCTGAAACAAAGTTACTGGAAAGTAAAAACATTTTCCGACCCGAGAGGCCCCAGGAATCGTTCCTAGAATCCGTTCCGTATCTCTGGAGAGTGGGGAGGAATCGGTGCGCCTCCTCAATAACGAGAAAAAAAAAATCAGCCCCGATTAGTGATGTCACCGCGTGGCCCAGCATGCAGATTTTCTCCTGGTGATGTCATAAATGAGAGACGGAGGCCACAAAAACAACCCTTTTTTTCTTTTGATCTTTACATTTGCACAAAGTATAGGCCGACCCTTTCCTGTCCTGCCCTGTTTGATGGCGTGCGGGGGGTGCGGGGGTCGACAGGTCTGCGCATGCTGGGATTCCACACTAAGAGAACATGGAACCCGTTTTACTTAATCATAGAAACCTAGAACCCGGCCCATCTCTCCTGCTGTAAAGACTCAAACCTTAATCATTCGTTGGTCTCGTCTTAGATTCAGGAGCCGTATGTCTATCCCATGCATGTTTAATCCCCTCATTGTATTACCCTCTACCGCTTCTGCAGGGAGGCTGTTCCACTTATCTAACACCCTCTCAGTAAAGTAAAACTTCCTTGCGTTACATCTATACATAGTTTCATTTTAAACAGCGTTGATCAGTGCAGGATGTATAGGACGAGCATTTAGCTCCATGCAAATCAGACTTGACATCAGGTGAGAGCAAATTCCTGGAACTACACCGGGGGCCGCCTAAAAATTCCTGCTTTTCTTGCCTGAGATCCGGATGCCCCGGAAGCTGGATACATTATGAAATATTTGTCTTACATCCATACAGTTCCAAAACAATGCTAATATCCATATCCCGGGAGCCATTTATTTATTATTATTATTAATAATACTACCTTTTTTTATGGAGCCAAAAATTATTGGATTGGAGACGTGCTCACTAATGACATTTTAGTAAAAGTTTTTTTTTAAAATTAGATTTGAGCCTCCATAGAAAGGGTTAAATGCCCTCTGGGCTACAGCGTGTAATGAACACCTTGAGTATACAGGTTTGGCAGGCGGTCCGGCCTCAGGCCAGAGTCCAGGGGGGGGGGGTTAATCCGCATTTGTGTTTTAAATGAACCTTTATAATTATACCACAATTTAATTTATAAAGCCGTTCTCTGCTGTTTCTATACACATTATCGGGGCTTTTAGGGCTGTAGAACCCTGCGATACCCTCATACCCAGCAAACATTCTGACCTCCTAGAAAAGAGGGGCATCAGGGGGAGGAAAGAGGGACTGGCCAGACTAAACAGGGAGACTTGGTAGGTATGCTTAACTCGCGTCGTGTTACCGGCCGTCTCTGGCCTTGGAAGTTCTCGGCGTTCGGGTTCTAGGAGGGGCTGCCGTCTGTTTGCTCTGTGACTCCCGGCTTCCGCCCTCGCCTTTAACTAATGCAGAGTCCGGACCGCGACAGGGGGGATTGGGGAGAGGCTAACCCGGTGAACGGATCTGTGTGCGGGGATCTGTAGGCGTTTGTTTGGACCCCCAGCCTGCTCTGTGCCCATGAACAACGACCCAACGCATTTCGCTTACACAGGAGACACAAATCACCCGGAATGAGCCTAAAAACAAAAGATGGCCTCAATACAGTATATAGAACAGAGACATCGGCCCTTCTTATACGGTGTGGAGGGGTAAATCGGCCCTTCTTGTATGGTGTAGAGGGGGTAAATCGGCCCTTCTTGTATGATGTAGAGGGGGTAAATCGGCCCTTCTTATACGGTGTGGGGGGGGTAAATCGCAGAACACATTAAATAATGTGAATTCTCGACAGCTGCACGCAGCAGAGACTTTCTGGCCGGCAGGCAGGGCGAGGGCTCTGAAATGCAGAGAATTTGGGGAAAACACAAAAATAAACGCACGTCACGGTATGAAAGGAGTCTTCCAACCCGACCAAGAATAATAAAGCCTCAGCGGTGCCGACCTCGCGCCCCAAACAGCTTCTCTGTGCCTTTTTTAGCCCCCAAAAAGCTTTCCTGTGTCTCTCTGCCGCCGTGCAGACGGATCCAGTATGCAGATTGTTTCTATGGCAACAACCAATCAGTGCCATCTTTTTTGTCACGTGACAATTAAGCATTTGGGCAAAATTTGATTAAAGAATGATTTTTTGTGGAGATTCGTATTCGGCAGGACTAGTGATTTTTTTTAATGGATTTAGTTCTAACATTTATTGGAAGAATCAGACAAAAACATTCCGGGCGCTTTTGTGATGGGATCCCTTTAAGGCTTAAAGCGCCGGCGCACCAAAAAGTTATCTTTTTAATTAAATTGTAAATATTTGTTTTAAATCTATTCCCGTTCCAGAAAACACACAAAAGGAGCAACGAAAGCTCTTAAAACCCGGCTCTCGTCGCACGTGATCTCCCGAAACAAAAACCTCCAGCAGCCGGTCCCTGCCAGGGCCGAGTGCAAACACAAGAGCCTCAAAACTCTACTCTGATCATTTTAATCCAAACGGCGTCAGTTGTTTGGGGGGCCGGATTTAAAGGGACGCTCCGGCCATCGTGCGGTCCCTTTAAATCTTTGTGAGGTTCCCATTGGAAACGGATGGGGGGGTTCTGACCGGTGATTTGGGGGGGCTTCTGACGGGTGATTTGGGGGGTTAACGCTCGGCGCTCCTTCCTCCTGTATCTGAGATTAAGGGCGAGGCGTCCGTGACATATCAAGGCACACGGGGATTAATAAAGGCATGGTGCCGCCAAAGGGGCCGACAGGCGCAGACGCCGAGGATATAATGGTCTCACTACATTGTTCTGCCGATCCTAGGGAGGGAATGCACTTCGGTTAACCCATCGGTGCCCTCTGCAGCGCCTAAAATATGTAATTCTTGTCGGTTTTGGCCACGTACATAAACCACAGACTTATTAGTAAGAAATACTCAAAATAACAAATCATTGATTGTAAAAATAAATAGAGAGTCTTGGTCCAAAGGCCCCAGGAGGTCCATTTAACGTCAGGGGCCAATTGCTGCCGTAAAGCAGTCTACCCATAGAGGACAGAGCAGTGTAATGGCTGCCTTTTTCTTGGAGTGACGTCCCCAATAACCTGGTCAGACTGCTAGCATGACTCATTCTGTGAATCGGGAAAGTTGGTTTGAAGGAACACAAGCTCCCCTGTATCAGATTGCAGCCTCAGGTGTAAGAAGATCTCGTGATCTCTTCACTTGCTGTCTTATTGTATATCAGGGCGAGGCTCTGCCTCTGGACATTATCCTCACAGAGTGGATATTTTCTCATTATTGTTGTAGTTTTTGCCCCATAATATAAATGTTTTCAGGCAGCTGCATATCAGCCGTTTGTATGATTCTCGCTCTGTTATTTCCTAAACACCCCGACTCCTTATCATACTGCCTGTGGGGAACAATAGAGTGCCTCAGTCTAAATCACAGAGGCAGACACTGTGACTAATGAAAGTCTATGGGGGAACGGACTTCATTAGCATTGCCATAAAGCATCAGCTCAGTGTTGTGTTTGACAGCAACGGCGGCTCCAGATCTGCAGATAAAGGGAGTTTATTGGGGGGAAAATGGGATGAAACCAGGTTTTTGTCGCCGACTGACATTACTGTATACAGTGTGGGGGGGGGTTATATTACTGTATACAGCACTGGGGGGTTATTACTGTATACTGAACACATACATGCGCAGTGTTTTTGGAACCTTTGCTACGTAACCCTTTATCTTGATACTAAAATGCTAAATGTTATAACGTGACCCCCCCAGCTCCTGCTCTCACCATCTAAGCCCGCGTGTATGTATGTATGTATGTATGTATGTATATATATATATATATATATATATATATATATATATATATATATATATATATATATATATTATATAATATGTGTGTGTGTGTATATATAGAGCTCGGTGCTTTCTGGAGCCCAGGCGCTCACCCGTTTCATTTTGTCTGACAGAATCTCCGGATTCGCAGTATTGGGGGCTCCGAATTCTACACCCGATTCTCCACCAAGTTCAAGGGATGCCTGAGCCAGAAGTTCATGTTTGTGGACGGAGACAAAGCGGCCTGCGGCTCGTACAGGTACGTCTACAGAGCCTTTCAAAACCCGGTCTTTCTAGACCTGTTTGTGGGTCAGCGCGCTGCCCAATCGTGCACATTGTGAGGACCTCGGAGGTCTTTAAGATATTTATTTTTGATCTGTTTGTCTCTTCTCTTCAGTTTCACTTGGTCAGCGGCGAGAATAGATCGGAATCTCCTCACCGTACTCTCCGGCCAAGTGGTGGAGAGCTTTGACCACCAGTTCCAAGAGCTCTACTTGCTGTCCAAGGCCGTCAGCCTGAAGAACGTCCCAATGGAGAACGAACCAGAGCCCGAGCCGATGATACAGCCTGCACCCTTACCCGCCGGACCACCTCAATCCATCGCCAAGAAGCTCATCAACCCTAAATATGCCTTGGTGAGCGTCAAAAGCGCCAGCGAAAGAGAGGTGAAACAAGCCAAGGCCAAATTATTAGAGCAAAAAGTGGAAGAACCTCAGATCCACCCAGCCCTACTGAACATGGAAAGAGCCAACATGTTCAACTACCTTCCCACTTGGGTTGAACCCGAACCTGAACCAGGAAGTGACATCTTGGGGTACATTAATATCATCGACCCTAAAGTCAAGAACCCCATGCATTCTCAGATGAACAGGATCAAGATTTGCGATACGGCCAACGCCACTGCCCAATTTCTCATGCAGACAAAGAAGCAGGAAGGCGGCGGGAGTGCTTGCGAGGACACTTCTCTCCAGGTAAACAAAGCACGACACGCTGAAAATGAGGAGGCCGGTCATCGCGAAAGGACGACAGCGAGACAAGGCAGCCGAGAAGAAGGTTCTGCCACCAGCAGCACTAAAGTGGTCTCTCCGTCCTCGAGTTTTGATGAGGATTTGGAGACTCCTTCATTAAAAGACCATAAAGCTGTAGGACAACCAGGAGGTCACAACGTCCAACAGTCTCGAGAGGGCTTTGCGTCACCGGCTGAAACTCGTTCTCTTGGGTCCGGTGATCAAGGTCAAGCCCCCGTTACGAGAAGCGGACCTCCGGTGCCAAAGCCCAGGACGCTGCCGGTCACGGACTTTATAAGCATGAAGAACGCCCTGAATGCCAAGTCCGTCACAGCCAACACGTCCAAAGTGGAGAACACGATACCGTCCGTCAATGGGGGGGATGCAGAGGGGAGAGAAGAAGAGGATATCGAGGACCTTCTTATCCAAACTGTACCAGGAGGTAACGACGAAGGTGATACGGATAGACTTGGGATGTATCCTAGCGAATGTTTATCCAGTGGCTCTGGTTCCCTGCCTCCATCAAACGCCTCGTCCACGTCGGAGGAGTACTACCCAACAAAGCCCCTGCAGAGGAGAAGCTCCGATCGGATTCCTAACGGGGAACATATCGCTTTGCAAAGAAAGCTGAGCGATGGCCATATTAGCAGAGGGACCTTTGCCGGTCCGTTGGGGGGCATCTCCCAGTCTCTGATGGACATGAGGCAAGTGGAAAACGGGAAGAGGAGGAACCAGACCCTGGAAGAGGAGCTGAAGCGCGTCCTTTCCAAGGGTGAGCCGAACAAAGACCGGACCCATGCCATGGAACCTACCAAGGTGTGTATTAGCGTTACAGACTGCGATGCCCGATCAGACCAGAGCGAACCGTAAACATTTGCTCCCCGGGGTTTATTTGAATGACATTTCCTTCGTTGAAAGATTGTAAATCAGAAATAGGATAAGCGCGACTGCGTGCGTTAAGAACTTTTACATTCAATTTCGGTGATCCCATGATGGGTTCGCTGCCCTTTTTTTTGTTTCCAGCCACAGTATTACTCTAGGACTGCGGTGAGACGGCCTCATTAGCACTGGGGAACGAGCCAGACATCAAAAATAATCAGACAAGGGATAACCTGAAGCGTTCATATCGTATAGCTGCCTTAACATGAATTCTTAATATTGTTTTACATTTTTGGTGCTTCTGTCTAGGACAGAAAAAGTAGCGTTTGGTGCATATGATTGTATATTTAAGAAAAAACATGGCTGCCATTGGAATATTTTGGTGGACATTTATTTTCGCGGCCAGGCCAAGTTCAGAGGGAGGCCGGTCTGACTCTTCTGGTGATATCATCGCAACTGTTCGGTTGTATGTCCGTATGACATCATCACGCACTCAGAGTGCTATAGTTTTAGGAATGGCGTAAAAAGCAAAAGGGGAGCCGGGTCTTGATGATGACTCTGATGCCCGCCCGGGGGTTTGCTGTTGCGTTTAATTGATGGGAGAGGATGATAGGATCTGTGGCTGGCGATGCATGGTGGGAGTTGTTCATTTTCATTGCATTGTTTACACCGTTTTCTTGTTTTTTTTATTGATGTTTAAGTGTTTTTAAAATGCTGTCGTCTCACAATTATCCAAACTGACCTTTTCTCCTGTCTCATTCCTGCCCTTGCATTGTTTGTCTCCTCCTTCCCGCTATGATCTAATCCCTCCTTTGTCTCCTGCCCTGTCCCTACAGCATCTATTTTATTTTCTCCTCCTTCCTGCCCTGACCTTGCCCTTTTATGTCTCCTCCATCCTGCCCTGACCCTGTCCCTCCTTCCTGTCCCTGCCGTGCAGTGTATACGTTTTCTCCTCCGTCCTGCCCTGACCTTGTCCTTTTCTTTATCTTCACTGCCCTATCACGACCTTATCTTTTTTTATATTTTTTGCCTTTGTGTGTCGTCTGACCTAACATCCAAACACAGAAGCGTTGTTACTGAACACGGAATTATTTTGTATAAATTAGGTTTTATTTTAGATTTCTGTATTTAAATTTTTATCTTGTCGCCGTCGGAAATCACAGAGCAATTTGCCTCTTTCAGCCGTTCGTGAACTACAACTCCCATGACCACAGGTTCCTTTTTACCAGTAACAGGTGAGGGATGTAGAAACATAGAACCTGCCAGCGGATCAGCCCCATCCGGCCCCCGTTTCTCCTGCTGTAAAGACTCAAACCTTAATCAGTCGTTTGTCTCGTCTTAGATTCAGGAGCCGTATGTCTATCCCATGCATGTTTAATACCCTCACTGTATTACCCTCTACCACTTCTGCTGGGAGGCAGTTCCACTTATCTTCCTTACATTCCATCAAAGCCTCTAACCCTCTAGGTTTTAGTTTATGACCTCCTGTTTTGAAAGGACATCACCGTGCTCCATGCCTGACCTTAGCTGGAATGACATGATTGAAGTCACACACCTTATTGTACCAAAGATCGAGCGGGGGACACACGTTTTTTGTTTTTTTTTGCTCATGGGAATTGTAGTCCATCAGCTGCTGAACTCAGTTTCTGAATCAATGGTTCAGTTTTCAGTATTTTTCTGTAAGTGCAATTTTTAGCCTCAAATACCCGAGCCTGCGTCTGAAATGTCTGTTAACGCTCGCAGTGCCGTTTAACTCTCGCAGTGCCGAGCGTTCCGTTTTGTGATTGTTGCATTTGTGGAATAAAGTTCTCCCCGTGACTGCGTTTGACGTTCAATTTGTGTTGTTTAATATTGAGAAAGAAAAGAAAAAAAACCCTTGGCTTCCATCGCTAATTAGCCGCCGCCGTCAAGCAGGATTCCATATCAAAGCGACCTTACGCAACCCCGCAACATGCATTATACATAATCCTCTTAAATGGACAGTATCATCTAAAATCCAATTAGGGCCAAAATATCGCTTTAGATCAGTACAGATTTCGGTTTTCATTAAATAACTTAATGTTTTTTTATACAAAACACAGTAAAAAAAAGTCTGGTTATAATCGTAAATAACTCTACAGAGATACATTGTAACCTGGGGGACCCCCAGTGACCTCTGTGTAAAGCATCTGATGAAGGAAAGCCATAATATGAAGCTGAATCGGGTTGCTATGGTAACGTACAGTATTAGTCCTTACCCGGATAGAGCGCGCGGCTGATCATCCCCGGCATGATGATGAAGATCATCGGCAGCATCTTCAGGTAGCTGGCGAGGATGGATCCCGCTTTGGCGTGGCAGAGGTTCTTGGCGGAAAGCGATCTCTGTACGATTACCTGGCGGGGGAAGCGGGATAAGGAAAGGGTTAATTGGTCCGCAACCTCTATGGAGGGTTAAAGAATCAGAGCCAGGGGTACCCGTCAGCCACGCGGGGAGACCGAGATCTTTTATACAATAAGGAATCCATAATCAACGTCCCAACAAAGGGTTAAGAAGGACAAAAATTCCTAAATATATATGAAATATGTTTTTGGTGCCCCGGAGGGGGGAGGGGGCATAAGGGTTCTAAAGGAGGACATAGGGACAATTCCTCCAAAAACGAGGGACACTTGGAAGGTATGGCCAATGGGGCACTGAACATGCGCTGGCGAGTATGTTTCGGAATATTCCATCGTACATTTTGAGTTCTAGAACCTGAGGACAGACCCACCACAAACCTACACTAGATTCACGGCCTACGCTAGATGCCATCTTCACGGCATTCAGACGCTCCATGCAACCCTATGATTACACGTTCCGTTGATGGCCTTCACCTGATGTACCCCCCATCTCCCTGACCTCCCCAACCTTTAGCCCCCCCCGCCATGAGTTTCCATTACATTCTATATGGTCGGTCAAACGGAATTCTTTGTTTAAAAAAAACCCCTTCTTTTATTTCCGCAGGGAAGGGGGCTTTTCCGATATAGTTCCACCGGCCCGTCGACCGGCCTCGAGAGGTTTCAGACCCAACGTCCGAGCAGGAACGCGACCAAGGGCAGAGGCAAAAAAGATGTTCCCGAAGGCCCTGGATTGTTCCGGCAGGCCAACAGAAAGTCCGAAGGACACGGAGGAAGGCCTGGCTACTGGAGCACTAAAGACCTTGCCGGTACTTACCCCAGCTCCCTCTCTCAAAGTCTGGTCACCCCCGACACCCCAACCACCCCCTTTGGGATCCCTTATTCTAAACTTTCCCAGGCCAAGCATCTCAAGAACAAGCTGGGCACCACCATGGACCCCAGGAGAAGAAGTCATGGTCCTCCTGGACATAAGGATGTTTAGCTGTCCCTCCGGGGGGTAGTCTGACCCCCTTTGAGAGGTTAAGCCCCTCCATGGGGCGCGTATTTAGGGATAAGCCCACGGTTGAACGTATGGCCAAAAAAACCACAACCAAGTTGGGTGGTTGATTCTCTCCTCGGCGGGAGAGCGCCAGAGACTCGCTGCTATGGTTTCCCGCCCAAGGGGCGGTCGCGCAGGTCCGGACGTCCAACGTACGCTTGGTGAGGCGGTGGCTGGGCAAGTATATTCCGCAAGCTTGAAGCCTAAGGCTGCTTTCCAGCCGTACTTGAATTAAGTCATTTCCCGAGGGGCTGCGGAGCGATTGTCTAATTTATGAGCCGGTGCTGAAGTCTCCTCAACGCTCATCTTCCCATAAACCTCGGCGAAGCCTCCGCGCCCTCGTTAGAAAGCTAGCTTCTTGAGGGTTGTTTTTACTTTTTTGGGGTAACCTAAAGTTTTTGGAAAGATCGAAAGTGTGCAAGTGGAGAGCTGCCGCCGCCACTGCTGTTTTTTGGTCGTAAAAAGGGGGTTTTTGAAACATTTTACGTTTCTTTACGGCTCACGAACAGGGCCGGCCTTAGGGGTGTGCGAACTGTGCGGCCGCACAGGGCGCCATGGCAACAGGGGCGCCTGCCCGGGACTTAAATTAAAGTATCAGGTTTTTTTTTGTTGTTTTAACTTTATTTAACATCCAGAGCAGCAGAGCGAGAAGACGGACGCCTCCCGCTCCCACCGCAGGACTCAACAAGGTACAAGTAAGATAATGAGAAGTAGGGAGAGGGGGTGAGGGGAAGGCAGTGAGAAGGGGGCAGAGGGGGGGAAGGCAGTGAGAAGGGATGGGGGGGCAGTGAGACGGGGCAGAGGGGGGAAGGCAGTGAGACGGGGCAGAGGGGGGAAGGCAGTGAGAAGGGGCAGAGGTGGTAGGTAGTGAGAAAGGGGAGTTTTGTGACAAGATTTTTTTACTTTCCTTTTTGGGATGGGGGGCGCCAGAGTAGTAGTCCGCACAGGGCGCCAGAACGCTTAAGGCCGGCTCTGCTCTCAATTGTCCATAAAAGATAAAGCTTAGTTAATTAAATTAAAAATAAATAAATAAAGCTCCTGATGCGGGATATGGCATTTTCATGACCGCTTGCTACCCTCCGACACTCACCTGGTCCGTGCACCAGTACCACGCGGCTAGGATAGTCAGGCCGAAGGTCATTCCGGTCCAGGGAAGGTCACCGGAGACGGGGTCACGGAATAGGTGCATGGCGTCCGAGCGAGGCAGGTGGCAGGTGGTGTTGGGGACGATCAGGGATGGTATCGCTTTGGCGTATGCCAACTCCAGGTTCTGGTATCCTCCGATCTTATTAAATGCTGTGGGGCGGGAAAAAAAAAAGGTGTTTAGGGCACTGTGGCGGGATTTTGGGGCTTCAGATTTCCCTGATTTGGGAAATCATCAAAACCAGCGCTTTCTGGTGAAAACCTGTTTATTAAAAACTGCAAAGATCGGCAGCCGAACCACTTGTGCGTTGGCGATCTCCTTTTTTTTACGTTTGAGGTAATGGATAATAGTGATAATGGCAAGTAATAGCCGGGATCCGGCTCTTTGGCTGGCTGAGAGTGATGAGCTTTCGCAGTCGACGGCGTCTCAGACCGCACTTTATACCAGGAGCTGCGCGGTTAAAGGTTACAAAGTAACATTTTTGCACATTCCGACATCATTCCGGGTCTTTTATGCTAAAACAAATCTATTTTTTCATTGTACAGAAAATATTTTATTTGTTTAATATTAATTTGTACAGTTTGACGGAAACCGACGGTCGGACTTAACCCCTTTTCCTCCGGCGAGAAGTTTCTGTGTCGGATTTGACATGAGACAGAGTACTCTGGCAGTGACGGGGTTAAACGGCCTTTTCTGGAGAACACGTGAAATAAGACGTGGGGGGGGGCTTCAAACGTTATAAATGCCCTGGAGGGTCACCCGAGGTCACCTTCGTGGACACTTCAGATAATTTAGGGGCATTTTTCTCTACTGCAGCCCCAGGAATTGCCCCCACTACCTCCAGAAAATCAGGACTAATTGCCCCCACCCCACCCCCACCCAGACTCCTGATATTTAATCTCCAAAGTGCGGTTATTTTTTTATTCTGTAATATTTTGAAACTGTTAAATAAAAGCTATTTGAAAATCTTTATTCCCGAGTCGCGTTATTTTACATTAAATTGAGAAATCCTCAAAATCTGTCAGAGAGACAGAACCTGCCGGCAGATCGGCCCCATCCGGCCCCCGTCTAGTCGCCCGTTTCTCCTGCGGTAAAGACTCAAACCTTAATTAGTCGTTGGTCTCGTCTTAGATTCAGGAGCCGTATGTCTATCCCATGCATGTTTAATACCCACACTGTATTACCCTCTACCACCTCTGCTGGGAGGCTGTTCCACTTATTTACCACCCTCTCAGTGAAGTAAAACTTCCTTACATCACATCTAAGCCTCTTTCAGTGCAACATTTACATGGTTTAGTTATTACTCCAAAGACCGCCATCTTTTATGAGAAAAATGGGAGGTGAAAGGGGGGGTCCCCTTTTTTTGTTCACATTTTGCCCTCTTCAGTCGGTAATTGCCCCGTAACACCATTTTTTTAATCTTATTTTTAATACTCGCTGAAGTCCAAAAACATCTCAGGCCAAATATTTAGAATCTCTGATCTGCGGATGCAAAATCCGTCTGCTTACCCCTGCGGGGAGCGGGCGTCAGATGCAAATATCTCTGCCGTGTGGTTTGCATGAATGGTAAATACCCATGGGGGGGGGGAATACCCACTGGGGGGGTAAATACCCACCTGGGGGGGTAAATACTCAGGAATCATCGTCTGAACAAACAGCTGGACGCGCAAAACCAGGACTTCAGATTAACCCCTTCAGGGGATCCATAATTCCTGGAGAGATGGTGTCTGGAGAACTACATTAGGACCTCATGCGCGGAGCTCCTCACCTAGAGAACCAGGGTATGTTCTGGACGAAGGGGGGGGGGAATTAAAGCCAAGTGGCTCCATAGGCACCTTCCTTGCCCCAACATAGGCACTGGCACACATACTTACACAAACGTAAACACGCTTACACACATACTTAACTTAATCATTCTAACACACACTCCCTCCCACACCACTTACACATTCACGCTCACACACCTACACATTGATGCCACATCAGAGCAGCCCAAATGAATTGGCTATCCCTGCTTGTACACAGGTGTAAGGGGTGGCTCACTGGCCATGCTGAAGTACATACAGTGAAATCAGGACTTTATTTGGGATTATCGGCCCTACATGCCCCCCTGCGTTAGGGAACCCCAGGCCTGTGTAATATAATACCTGTGATGGTCAGGATGATGGCTCCTATGATCATGATAACGGTCTGCAGGGCGTCCGTGTAAATCACAGCCGCCAACCCGCCTGCAAGACAAGAAACCAAAAAATGTGTGAAGTCAGAGGTCTCAACGATCACCGCCGGTCTAACAACATATCGTGACCCGTGATTCCAGACATTGCCACATGGCACCTGGTCTATAGGGACCCAGCAGATCCGGTCTATAGCGACCCGGCAGATCCGGTCTACAGGGGCCCGGCAGATCCGGTCTACAGGGGCCCGGCTGAGCTACCCTCGGCTCTTACCTGCGATAGTGTACAGGGCAGTCACCACCAGCATGATAACTGTGGACAGGTACAGGTTCCACCCCAGGCAAACCTGTACAAAAAGGGCTCCAGAATACAGATCCGTCTGTAAGAAACACACAGGCAGCGGGTCAGGGCAAACATGCGCGGGGGAACTTCTCATCTACCGTTAGAATGTAAGCTCCGCAGGTCGGGCCCCTCTGCACTTCCTCTTATTACAATGCTAAAGGTGGTTTGTGCTCAGTACAGCGGTAATCAATTAAGATTAATATTGTTCTAGTCAGGTTTTTGGTATAATGATGACAGACCAGTGAGGCTGACCCCCGATAAAAAAATAAATAAAATATTTTAAAAAATATTATAAAATTATACAATTATTATTTATTATAGTAAATCAACATATCCGTAAATTAAAAAGTTAATAAAGGCAAACTTTTTATGTCCACGCAGGCCAGCCATAGAAAAATGACATTATTACCTGGGAGAGAGGCTGTAAAAAAGCCCTTATTATTTATAAATTACCCATATTGGTTCAGATGCCCCCTTGTGGTCATATACAGAAATGCGAGTAACAAAAATTCTCAGAGATGATCTGTAAAGGGGACTTCACTGCTCAATGCAGCATTAAAAGCTATAATTCTTTAATCACGTATATTTTTTCATCATTCAAATATTTGGGCCGGAAACCCCAAATTTGTCATGTGACACTAAAGCAGGCGTTGCGGTAGAAACAACAGTTCTCGCTCTGATCCCCAATCTACTAGTCAAACAACAACAATGGTGGGCAGGAATAATAAGGGACAAGAAGCAGGAAGAAACCAGTGGGGATTGGTGGAATTTAACATTACTCCACCCACTCGGATCATTAAAGGACCACCCCTGAGGACCAGCAATCAGACGGTATTTCTGAATCCCCCAGCCAGCCTCAAGGTTTTCCACGTGGAATAATAATTTTAGGAATAACACTCACGGATATCTTGGTGAAGACAGAAAGTAAAAGTGACAGCGCAGACAGGTATATTTGTATCCGCTCTCCTCCGAACCTCCTCTGCAGGTATTCCGGCATGGTGACGATCTAAGAGACACGGGGGCAGGAGCATTAGAACGTTCGGAACCTTTATACATCTCTTCGGTATCTCAATGTATGGAAACGTATATATAAGGAGAGACGACGTGGCCCCAGCACCGCTGCCATTAACGGGATGCTGATTGGCCCCTTGACAGTCGCGGCTAACCGATGTATATGGGTGTCGAGTACGTACCCCGGATGAGATGTAAACCGGTACGAAGATCCAGGCGAGAGCCAGGAGGATGTAGGTGGCCTGAAAACAAAGGATTAAATCAATAATATTAGCTACAGAGTAATCACCAGGGGCCACGTTCCCAGGAGCCCACTTTTAAAGAATGGCTAATACAGTTAGGGAGAGCCAAGCACAGGGGCCACTCGGGCCTTTTAGGGGCCACAACATTTAAGCAATGAATTTAAATATAGACTAACTCAAATTATGCGTTCATTGTTCTCATCTCCATTATCTATGATCTATAAATGTTACTGGGAATGTAACCAGTATGGACTGGTCCACCTTGTGTGCGGAACTTGGGGGCTTTGTTCTGGAGGTAAGAAACACCCGAAATCAGACCAATTCTAAAAAATAAAACAGATTCAGAAATCGCTGGGGGGGGGACGTCGACTTCACACAAAACTTTAGGAAATGAATAATACTGGTTTTGTACTGGTGTTTTTTGTCGCTTGCTGGTGTGTACGTCACTTACGTTCCATTCAAAGCCGGCCACTGCGATGCCGCCGGCGGCTCCTGTACCCGCCAGCCCGATAAATAATCCAGAACCCTCGCTGCTGGCAAAGAGAGAGGCGCCGATCTAAGGGGAGAAAAAAGCAGAGACAAAAATGTATTGAAGAAAATAATCAGCAGCGTCTCCTCCGTGCGTGTAATGCATCCGTTCGGCCACCAGAGGGAGCTCTGATGCCAGCAGGGCCACGTGGGCTTTAACCAGAGTTTGTGCCAAGAAACAAATTCAAAAGCCGGAGATCTCCTACTAATCCTTCGTACAAATCCTACTGAATCCTCGCCGGCGTCATTCCCACCAGCCATTCTTAACCCTTCGTGCCTTCTTATAAACCTGTAGTATCGTATCTAGAAAATACTCAGCGCCCAGTCGTGAAAGGGTGGCAGTGGATGAAGTTTTAGAGGTTTTACCCCTCTAGTGACACTAAAAGGGGATCCATCACCTAAATTAACACTTTACGCTCAACACCTTTTTCTCACGCATGCCGGTTTTTTATTTTTTAAGGGAAAAATTACCAAGTTGGTGTTCTTATGTCTTTCTCCTCCTTTTTTTTCATGCAAATCATTCATTTCTTCCAGTAATAGGAAGATTGCGCGTGATTAACAATATATCTGTAAGGATACATTGTATGTGTATCCGTCGTTGACTCAATGGCTTAGTCACTTTATTGAGAGGGTGGTAGATAAGTGTAACAGCCTCCCGGCAGAGGTGGTAGAGGGTAATACAGTGAGGGTATTAAACATGCATGGGATAGACATACGGCTTCTGAATCTAAGACGAGACCAACGACTGATTAAGGTTTGAGTCTTTACAGCAGGAGAAACGGCCGACTAGAAGTTTGGTTACATTAACTCTGTTTCTACTCACCGGCCACCAAGCCATGCTTCTACCGGCCAAAAAGTACCCGCTCAGCGTGTTCCTGCTCACCCGGCACGAGGACTGCAAGGGAAAGACACTCATTGGATGTTGGATGTAACCGTCGTACAGCGCTATGGAATATGTCGGCGCAATATATTAACGCCAAATGAAGAGATTTTGATGGCCCGCGACCGACCAGCTCATGGAGTCAACAAATTTCGAAATCTCTCGGTTTTGTCCCAAGCGTTCGATGATTTTCTGTGCTGTCCCCCCATTGGACGGCTCACGGTCTTTCATTCTCAAATCCCCCTTATTACAGAACCTCGGCTTTTACATAAACATTCTTTCCTCTAGAACCTCAATTTGGGTTTATATTTAAATTATTGTTTTAATTTGTTGTTTTTTTTGGAGAAATACCAAGATTTTTATGTTATTTTGAGACCCACCAATAACGGTTTACAAAGTTATTTAGACCCAGGTATTCTAAACACATTTCTTGCAGGAAACCTTCTGCCAATGTTGACTTTTTTTCCCATACAATCGAGCTTCTTATCAGCTTTTCTTGCTGCTTCGCTGCACCAATTACTACTAATTTACCCAAACAAAGCTATCAGGACGGGGGCCACCAGGTGGACCTTTCTGTGATGGGTTTGAGGGATTCAACTCGCTTCTTCGTTGCACTAATTACTCCTAATTTACCCAAAGCTATCAGGACGTGGCCATCAGGTGGACCTTTCTGCGATGGGTTTGAAGGATTTTCCCTCAATTCCTCGCTACACCAATTACTCCTAATTTACCCAAAGCTTTCAGGATGAGGTCCACCAGGTGGACCTCTCTCTGATGAGCGATTCTCCAAACACCAGTTCTAGATCCCCGTGAGTTCAAGGTTCTTAAACCTCTCACCGGAAACCAACCTAAACTATATAATCATTTACAGCGGACCTTCGAAGGAGCAGCAAAAATGAAAGCCTTCGCTTCCAACGCAACAATTTGCACCTTCACCCCGCGAGCCCCGCAGAAGAAGAAGAACCAGGACCTCAGCGGCAGCTAATATATATTTTCTTACATACAAAATCACTGCTGGCGGAGAAGAGTTCCTGGCTAAATAACGCGGCCCCTTCAAAGATTCGATGAGGGTCTTCAGAGTCTTTCGAAACGCCCAATTAGAATATTTTCTAATATTTTTTTTAATTGCCTTTATATAGAGAGATTATAATAGATGTCTCAGTTTAAACGTTTCGGTAAAGATTGTTACATTTATACCTGCGGTAGATTTTTGGGCCTAAATTATCGTCAAGAGGCGAGGGAGAACACCATTTCTACAAAGACTTCATTTATAGAGCAATAGTAATGGATATTATTTAAAAAATTAATTAAAAAGCCAATAAACGAGATCGGAATAAAATGATGCGGTCGTAACCTAGGTATCCGGCTTATGAATTAAATATAGAATTTGAGGGACAATTAGAATAGAATTAGAATAGAATGTCACAATTTTAATTTTAAACCCAACATTCTATTATTTCGAAAGATTGTATGGAAATCACACGAGAATGTTCATTAAGAAAAAGTCCGGTTTCTCACCCAGATTCCCACGGCCACATTGAGCACGAAGTACGCCACGATCACGATGATGTCGGAGATGTTGAACTGTTGGTTGGGGATGCCATTTCCAAAGGTTGCGTTGGTCTCCATCTCGCCCCGTCCAGCCGGTCGCCGACACTGAGCGGAGATCGCCTCGGACGCGGAGGGTCAGCTGGAGAATCGCTGACTTTTAAGAAATTCGTTAACAGGTCTCGGCGATTGATCATTAATCCAGGTGGACGGCCACTGCTGCTCGAGGCATCGAAGCGACACAAAGTGACACAAAGTACAACCTTTTATTTTTTTTCCTCCTTTTTCTCACCAATGTGGACGTCGGCACCAACTCGGTACATGGATTATTAAAACGACCCCGCGCTCCATGAGGTGCTTCCCACCAGAAAAAAAAAGGGGTCATTTGGTTGATTTGATACAAATTAGATTCCGTTTATCGTCGGGGAAACCTGATCTACGCCAGCTTATAAAACATGGACACAAAGTAGCAAACGTGGAAACCAGAAGACAACCAAAGATGGTGAGACCCCCTCAACGCGCAGGATATTCGGTGGGGTCTCTTTACAAAGCTCCAGCGAGTTTATTCTGATAACTGATGAGATCTGTTTAATAAACGTAGGGTTGTGGTTTCAACTCCTTGACTTTGCTGCCCACGATTTATGAAGGACCAACATCTAGAGAGGTTCAGAAGAAGAAGCAGGAGAGTTAAAACCAGAATCCCCCCCCCGTTTAGTGAATAGACCCGAATGATTTGAAAATCTCTCCGCTATCGGGTCTGGAATTCACGGAGAGATGCTGGCCAAGTTACTCCGAGATAGAATCCTGGGTAGTTTTTTAGATGGTTGGGTTTTGGGGAATGTGTGAGGAACCAAGTAGGCCCTGAGCTGTAGGACAGAGTTCCTCAACGTTTCCCTTCAATTAATAGCCCCCAATACCACCTTTTATACCCCACAAGCACTCCATATCGCGAAATCTCCTAGTAGATATGCCATAGGCTCCTCGTTTTAAAATAGCCCCTTCAGGTACACATACAGCAGGTAAAGAAACCCTGGTGCGGGCAGATGGGCGACTGACAGCTCCCCGACCACCTGCCGTATATCAGGGAACGTCTTAACTTAAATTGGTTCTGACGGTTCCATTAACGGAACTCACAGTAACAATGGTCTTATTCTGTATCTGAAGCGTTGCCATCACAGCGGAATTAACGGCCTGAAAGAGATCGTTGTGTCAGATGGGGTTTAGGGCCACCAGGAAATAAGCTCGTTAAATGAGCTCGTTAGATGAGGGGGGGCGTTCGGTTTGGTTGCGGCTCAAGCGAAGCGCGGGGAAATGAAGCGAACGCGCTGAGTATCTGCAGCATGCGGCTGATGGATGCTTTAATGGAGTAATGGAGCAGAGGTCAGGAAAACACGCGGTGGGTGCGAGCGACGCTCCGAACGCAACCCCCCCACACACACCACGGGGTGCAAAAGACTTACTCAGCAGCTAACCCTTTCAGCGCCAGAGGCAGGGCAACGCACCTGGAGGGAGCGGGGTATCTGAAGCACGACGTCTATCGAAAAGGAAGCCACCATTTGTTAAAATTGAAACTATAGCAGAATAGGCTTTTCGGATAAAATTTATTTCATTTACATAGCAGGGTAAAGCCGGGGGGGGGGCATTTACATAACTGCCCCCAGACTTGTTAGCCCCCCCTGATGTATCTCATTGTATCGTCATCATATCCTTACAATTTGGCAGAACTCACTTGGAGATCTTAGTTAAGCAGATTTATTTACTAAGGATGGAGCTGGAGTGAAAGTTTTTATACGATGGAGGAGCATCGACGGGAAGTTTCTCCGGCAGGAAGGGCTGGTTCCACATAATGTATAGCGACGTGTCTTCTATAGAATCTTATTTACATATACATTATACAGGGCCAGGTCCAGCACCTCCTGCAGAAGATGCTCGCCGGGGGTGGCCCATTGGTTTTCTTGTTCAGTTCACTCTACTAATTATTAAAGGTCCTTCTCCATAATTAGTAGAGTAAACTGAACAAGCGGCAATTCTAGGGAAGGCGGTAAAAGTGGCGAAATCCCCAAGAAAACCAAAGGGACGCATGAGGAACGCTCTTCTTAATAATCCCGAGTATCTTTGGTGTTAAAGGTGCTGTTCCACTGAGACACCACACTTTCCATGATTTTAAGCAAATGTATTCTTTCCTCTGAAAGTCACGTTCTATCAGTACCTGGTTTTGTGCATCTGTTTTAAAATTAACCTTTTTTTACTCGATTAAAGAATTATTTCTGGAAAGGGAATCCACCAGTCCCGGGAATGGTGTTTTTTTTAATACAAAACGTAATTCCAAAATTATTTAACTCAGCAAGGGAACAGCGGCTCTAAACGATGGTTCTAATAAAACCGTCTCGCTGGTTATTGGGGGAGAGGGAGATTTAAATCTACATTTTCTCGGCGAGAAAAGCCCAGGCACATTTGCTATAAATTTTAAAGCGGTAATAATCGGGTTTTCCGATCGACTTTATTTATGAATAACCCGGGGCATCTTTAACCTTCTATTTTCAGAAAGGAAGGAAAAAAAAAAAAAAACACAAATCTCCAAATTCACGCAAATACTTTATTACATTTTTCCCACTGAGGTTTGCCAAAAATAAATACAAGTGCATATTTCGAGTACGCCAAGCGTCACTACAGGGAGCCCCTGACAAATACACCCAGGGAACGAGTGGATTCTCCTTTCGATCTTCGGTATAGGAATCCTCGCGCGCGTCATCGCTCAGCAATGACCCCCAGGCTCCCAAAAAATTTCTTTTTTTATTATCGAGAGGAGAGAGAGAGAGGGGCTAAGACGTCTCCTGCTGGCTGCGAGAGAGCCGGGCGGCGAAACGTTGTTTATGGCGTGGATATAGTGTATAAAAATGTCCTACGTTATGCTATATTCACTCAGTAAACAGCGTTTACACGATAAAGCCCCTTAAAAAAGCAAGGAAGAAGAAGAAGAAGAAAAGCACGGATGTAAATACACAAGCGAAGTCTGAGGTCTGCGGGCTTCGGTAAACGGATTTGGAACTGATCATTTTTGGATACGTGATACAACCAGGCCACGGTCGCCCGTCGGTATTTCTTTTTTCTCTATTTTCCTCTATTTCTAAGACTTCCGTGGCCGCCTTATTCTGACCCGGACCTTCACACCAATCGGAAACACAATTAAGACTTAATTCCTCTCCTGTGCGCTCAGACATCGAAGCAATTACATGAAAAAAACATCTCTAACCGATTCGAAATGCGGACAGCCGGCTTTTGGTAAAAAGTGCACAACGCGCCGCTGCGCTCGGTGCGACGGCCAATGGCTAAATAGCTTTGGTTGAGGCGCCAAAGCTTTAGGTCATCAAAATAAGTGCGAAACTGATCAATACAAAAGAAATTTAAAAAAAAAATCATATATAATACGGAGCTGACGTTGATTCAGACCGTTGGGTACAAAACAGGGCACTGCAGTGTAATATGGGGTCTGGGCAGACATGGCGTAGCAGCTGTGATTGGGTTACATCCAACTCCCCGCTCAAAAGCGGAGGATCATGGGATACGTAGTCCACCCACAGACGGAAAGCCAAAGTTTGCCACCCACAGGCATTACGAAAAAAACAAAAAAAAAAGGCAAACTTCTGCCCAAAAAGCAGATATAATCTGGTGCTAAAACCCTGAAGGACAAAGACGCCTATCATCCTCAGTCAATCGATGGCGAGACCTAGTGCCTGTAACGCAAAAAGTAAACCGTCTTCTTCTTGTGTGATGTTTTTTGTTCACAAAAATTTAGTTTTTCTTCATTATAATAAAAAAAAAATCAAAATCATCAAATAATCGATTGGTGAATTGGTGATCAACCTGAAAAAAGTGACCTTGTTGCAACATTAAGGTAAGCGCCTTGCTCGGCATCGACACGCCGTACAATTCCAGTTTTGGCCCAAGGTATATTCCTAAAAAATATATATATATTTAGACAAACACGGGGACTAATCGTCTACTCCTATATTTCTAAAAAGATAGGACATGGACTCCCCGTTGTGGATCCGGCGAATGGCCTCGGAGAGGATCATGCTGATGTCCACCGTCTTGATTTTGGGGCACTGGAGCTTCTGGATTTCGTGGGGAATCGTGTTGGTGACAACGACCTAAAACAGGAAAACAACGCTTAGATACGCAGCGAATTGGGGCATAATATATATTTTTCTCACTACCGTTCAAAAGTTTGGGGTCACTTAGAAACTCCCTTTTTTGGGAGGAGGGAAAAAAGCAAATTTTGTCCCTTAAAATAACATGAAATGGATCAGAAATCCAGCACAGACGGGGTTAATGCTGTAAATTACTATTGTAGCTGGAAATGGTTGATTTTTAACGGAATCTCTTTATAGGCGTATAGAGACCTTTATCACTCCCATCACTCCTGTGTTCCAATGGCCCTTTATCATTCCCATCACTCCTGTGTTCCAATGGCCCTTTATCACTCCCATCACTCCTGTGTTCCAATGGCCCTTTATCACTCCCATCACTCCTGTGTTCCAATGGCCCTTTATCACTCCCATCACTCCTGTGTTCCAATGGCCCTTTATCACTCCCATCACTCCTGTGTTCCAATGGCCCTTTATCACTCCCATGCTTTACATTGTGTATATTCTCCAAACCCGGCAGACATCGGCCGCTCCTCTTACCTCATCGATGGCCGATTCCTCGATTAGCCTCGGGGCGTCTGATGAAAGCAAACCGTGCGTGGCCATCACGAAAATCTTGTAGGCTCCTCTCTCTTTCAGCGTGTCGGCTGCGGCAAGGAAACTAGCGACATCATCAATGATGTCATCCTGCAAAAATACGCGTGGACACGTTACACGCACACGAGTCACAGACCACTCAGGGGGTAAACTGGCTACATCGTGGGATTACACGCAGTCGTAAAGCCGGTGCTGTAGCGTCAGACGTGACGTATCTCGCCATTTAACCATTACAGTGCCAGATGGGGGGCGCACTGAATTGCCCTTGACCCCTTGTGTGCGTATGTACGCTTGTGTTATTCTGAAAGTGGAAACCGAAGAGTTAAACTTACCACAATAATTGCTATCCTCCCGCCCACGTCTCCGACGACAGTGATTGGAGGCTTCTCCTTTGGCATCATCACTGGGTGGGGGGAAAGAAAATACATATTTTGGTTTAAACCCCGCAAAATGCATTTTTTATAAGCAGTTGCAGATATGAAATGGTAAATCGTTCCAAAGACCACAAACAAAACGTGGGGAATCCCTCGGTAATCGGAAAGGGAGCTGGGGGTCGCTGCTGAAGCCCATAAGCTACACGGCCAGGGACGGGGCTGAGCCTATGGGTCACTATCCGCTTAACAACATTCTGAGAAAAGGGGCGTCCACCCAGGGGCTCAGCCATTAGGAGGTTGCTAAGCGGTATCCAAGCAGCTACCACCACGGCAGGGAAGCCACCCTAAAAATCACCCTCAAGGACAGGGCTGGACTTTCCTGCACTAAAATGCGACTCCGTCCTCCATGTTTTTGCTGCGATCATCACCGATTGGAGGAAAATCCTTAAATCCGCCCCTTCCCAGACCAGATATCGTTATTCGCAAAATAATAGGCAATTCTTGTCCAAGGGCATGTCCCCCCCCCCGAGGAGGCTTTATTTTTTTTTAATGCTATCTCGGTCTTTCCTCCTCGCCAGACATAACAACGCCTTCTGATTGAGAAATGTGTTGGGGTATCCACCGCGGGCCGTTTTAGTAACATCCCAACGCATCGAATGCATTACGGAGCCGCAGGAAACGCGCCGGCTTATAGAATATGACTTCACCGGCCGTTTCCATCTCCCGGAGGGGTTGGTAATGCGAGACCGAATGGAGTATAAACGGCTGAAAGTAGTTATTATTTCGGAATCATGTAGAAGGTCTTCGCCCAAACATGTAACGCGGCAAAGGCTGGGATCCCGTCAGCCCGAGCAACGTTAATCCACGTAGTCTGCAACCAAATCTCTCCTATCTCCTATTAGGATTACAGCGTAATTCTGCGCTCCCCGGCGGGGGGTCAGCCTGCCGGGGAGAAGCTGCGATCAGCAGGCTGCGATCAGCCTGCCGGGGAGAAGCGCTGCGGGGATTAGTTTACCTGCCGCAAACCGCATCTGTGGGTAGCGTTACTGGGAGCAGAAAGAGTTAAAATTAAGATGCATTCCAATGCAAAGTGCACATTTTTTGAAAAGGTGCCACACAATGTATTTTTGTTAACCATCTCAACGCCCAAACTCGTGCTTTTCTTTGGGACGCCGGATACTAAACTGCACTTTAAACAAACGTTTCCTCCACATCCTGAGCTCAGGAAGCGTTAAAACAGATCAGATCTCCCCGAACGTACGTCTGACGCCGGAAACGGAACGAAGTACAGAGTCAAAAGAAAAAGCCAATAAATTATACCCAAACCCACCAAACCAGGGGGCTCGGTAAAACACGCGGCCTATCCTGCGTTTCCTTCCATGGGTCGTCTCATTTAGAATATAGATGGAACTGCAGCTTTAAAAATGGCTGCTTCTACGAGCTCAGAGCCCGGGATGCGTCGGAGGAAACAATCGATATGACGTTGCGTGTCGGCCGATTTCCTCCATCATAATAACGCCAGACGGCAGAGCGCATACGGAGTTAAAAATCCTCTCTAATACTACGGCAGAGGGGTGAAGCCCAATGTTATGGGGTCAGCTCCCCCCTCTCAGCTCCAAGAGATGTTATGGGGTCTGCTATATGGGTAACCCGGTCCTACCGGACCCCAAACACACAGAACCACATCCGCTTACGTGGCAGCTCCAGAGACGGGTGAATGGCAGCGATTCCTTTGGCCGCGGGTGGCGAATGTCGTCCATCTACTAAGTCCGACTCGGCGTCCTGTGCTTCTCCGTGGATCACGGCGAGTCCCAGCCGCAACCTCTCGGCAAAAGACTGAGCTCTGGCACGAGGAACAAAAGAAGTTACAGACAGAAAGCCCCCGGCGTCAAACCCCGTCCGCCAGACTGCCCCGTACAAAAAAAGCGTTGGCATCACGCTCACAGTGTAACACGGGCCCCAAAGAACGCAGGACTGCAGCGATATTACAGCTAAACATGCGCCCGCGGGCGGCTCTGCACCTGCCGGACCCGGTTCCAGCGGCCACGATGCCCACGAAGATTAATACAGAAAACATGCGCGGAATCACAAGCTAAATACTTAAACCACTCGAATAGGGGCAAAGATGTTGCTGAAGCCACTGATTTTTTTTATACGTATATATTTTTTATACGTATATATAGCATATTTTTTGACACGTATACGTTGCATATTTTTTTTAGATGTATATATTTTTTATACGTATATATAGCATATTTTTTGACACGTATATGTTGCATATTTTTTTTAGATGTATATATTTTTTATACGTATATATAGCATTTTTTTACACGTATATGTTGCATATTTTTTTATCAGTATATGTTGCATTTTTTTTTTTTAAGTATGTTTATTTCTAGGATTATTATTTTATTCCTTTTTTGTATTATTGACAATTACTATCAGATTTAAAGCTTATGTCTCTTTCACATTTTGTAGCTCCGGTTACTTTGGGGATAAAACCACCAATAAAAAAAAATAAGTGCCTCCGAAGCCAAAGGGCATTAGTAAAAATATTAAATATAGATTAAATATTAAAAATATCACACATCGGGATCTCGGAGAGGGGAATATTCTTCTCTGCTCACCTCTTTGCTGACGCTGGGGATTTGGCAACAATAACGGCGTTTCTGTAATCAGGGATCTGTTAAAAAGAAAGAAAAAAAAAGTCAGAAAAAGTCAGTTTTAGGCTAAATTCTGTATCGCCGCCCCCTCCCCTCCCCCCATCATTTCCGGGGCGACTTATTACAACATCTGACATTACAAAGAAGCTTTGAAGAAACTTCCCGGAATATTAGGGGAAAACACGCCAAAAACAGGAAACGATGGGGATGAACCCGTCGTGGGGCATTATCTGCAGGGACTTAATGTTTAACTCAGAGTAAATACGGAGAGAGGTAGAGTACTTCCCAGGGGAGGGGGGCACAGATGGGATTGCCCCCGATAATGGGATAGAGTGCCGCCATTAACCCATTTATATCCAGAGCAGACAGAAGCATATGGGGTTTTAACAACAATAACAACCAAAAAAAAAAAACTTAAAATGTCTTTGAGAAAAAAAAGCAATAAAAATGTATTATTATTATTATGAATAATAAATTATATTTTTTCTTAATAATTATAAAATATTCCCACAGGAGGTTTCTGCATTTATAAACATTTATTTTAAAGAAATTCTTATATTTTCCAGTTTATCAACTTTCGGGTACTCGGAATATTTACAGAAAGCTCCTGGGATTTTACCCCGGGGGCACATGTTGGATTTTGCCCAGGGGCTCCAAAATATGGCAGGCGATCAGGTATCTTCACCTTTTGTTATTGTTATATTAAACGTATCCTACCGAGTGATTGTACAGCGCTACGGCATCTGCAGGCGCTATATAAATAAATGCAACGTAATATTTAGTGGGGCTGCGCTTAGCACTCAAAGCTGCGTCGTAACCTCCTGCGCAGAACAAATTAATTCAGCAAGAAACACGACCCCCCCTCCGGGGTAAACCTTTAAAATGCGCGTCTCCGTACGTCTGTTCGGTAATTACGGAGATGAAAGATAATCCGGGCATCTGATCCGGAGGCTCCGCTCTTCCACGATCAGTGAGAACCGCGTGCGTGTACGGCCAGCACCGCTAAACTTCTGAATGATTGCTTCCCTCGCTGTATTAGCTTCTACCACTTCAGCTGGGAGGCTGTTTCACTTATGTACTACCTTCTCGGAAAAGTAAAAAGCTGAAATGCCTTTTACAGAGCGAGCATATGTGTGGATCAACAAATAAAGGGAGTATCTCTGGTCCTTACTCAGGAGCACAAATAAACCTACGTCTGTAGAATTAAAGATTCATTTGCATGCCAAGCAACACGGGGTCACACTTAAAAGCTTTTAACCCTATCTGCTACAAGCAAAACTGCTGGAACAAATGTGGACATTTAAATGACACGCCGGAAAAATCGCCCCGGGGCACACGTCCGGCACAATCGCCCCGGGGCACACGCCGGAACAATCGCCTCTCTCTAAGAAGATTTGCTTTCTTCAAAATTCATGTATTTCGCAGTTTAAAGAAAATAGCCTTTTTTGACCACATTTTGATTATAATGAGCCACTTCTGCAGGAGAGTCCTAAACCGATAAGAGTGATAGGAAGCGAGCGCGGAGGAGAAGAGCGCCGGCGCGGAGGAGAAGATTGTAAGCTCTTGGGTGCAGGGCCTAATCATCATTAACATTCATGTTCTGCATGGTTCCTTGTGTTGCTCGCTGCAGCGAAGCAAACGCTCTACACGCGATGCATTCAAAGTGAAACCCGGTATACGTCCCGACGTACAGACCTCAAACCGGAACCTGCCAAACCAACGACCTTTAATAACCTCAGAGACACCCGATTTCTGCTCTCCCCGGCCTCCTGACGCTTACGACATCGCACATTAACTCCCTTCCTCCCGTATTCCTTACACTAGTGCGGCGGCTCCGTCCCTAACAACGACACACTAACTCCCTCTAGATTGTAAGCTCCTGCGCGCCAGGCCCTCCTCACCTGTTTCTGTAAGTAAAATTATGTTAAATACTACTTGTTGTGTCCTGTCTACCCATGGTACAGCGCTACGGAATATGATGGAGCTATATAAAACTACATATTTACATATACCCACGCACACTTGTTGACACTCACCTCTTCCTGGATATATTGTAGGAGGAAAGGAGAAGCTCGTAGGTTGTCAACAGGAATATTGAAGAAGCCCTGAATTTCTTTTTGGTGCAGATCCATGGTGATGAGGTGCGTTAAACCTTTGGGAGGAGGATCCGGGAGACAAAGAGAAAGTCAGATGGGCACAAAATTAAAAAAAATAACCCCCCCCCGAGAAAGTATCCTACATCAGCGACCGCCGCATCCGCTCCCCACCGCCTGGAGCTCTGCCCGGAGACGATTACACAGAGACGGCGCCTGCCGGGCGCGGGGGATCCGCTCGCTAAGCAAACACCGGCCAGTGGATCTCCCCGTATAACAGATCAGCCGCTGGAAGCTTCCCAAACAAGCCCCTGAAACGCCACCGAGAACAATAGTGCAATGAATGGCGTTTAAACAGATAAAGGGAGTTTATTGGGACAAAAAAATAACATAAACCCAGGTTTTTTTCAATGTCAACTGAGATTACTGTATACAGCGCTGGGGGTTATATTACTGTATACAGCGCTGGGGTTATATTACTGTATACAGCGCTGGGGGGTTATATTACTGTATACAGCGCTGGGGGTTATATTACTGTATACAGCGCTGGGGGGGTTATATTACTGTATACAGCGCTGGGGGGATATATTACTGTATACAGTGCTGGGGGGTTATATTACTGTATACAGTGCTGGGGGTTATATTACTGTATACAGCGCAGGGGGGGTATATTACTGTATACAGTGCTGGGGGTTATATTACTGTATACAGCGCTGGGGGGTTATATTACCGTATACAGTGCTGGGGGTTATATTACTGTATACAGTACTGGGGGTTATATTACTGTATACAGCGCTGGGGGGTTATATTACTGTATACAGCGCTGGGGGGTTATATTACTGTATACAGCGCTGGGGGGTTATATTACTGTATACAGTGCTGGGGGGTTATATTACTGTATACAGTGCTGGGGGTTATATTACTGTATACAGCGCTGGGGGAGGAGTTATTACTGTATACCGCGCTGGGGGAGGAGTTATTACTGTATACAGCGCTGGGGGAGGAGTTATTACTGTATACAGCGCTGGGGGTTATATTACTGTATACAGCGCTGGGGGGTTATATTACTGTATACAGCGCTGGGGGGTTATATTACTGTATACAGTGCTGGGGGTTATATTACTGTATACAGCGCTGGGGGTTATATTACTGTATACAGCGCTGGGGGTTATATTACTGTATACAGCGCTGGGGGTTATATTACTGTATACAGCGCTGGGGGGGTTATATTACCGTATACAGTACTGGGGGTTATATTACTGTATACAGCGCTGGGGGTTATATTACTGTATACAGTGCTGGGGGTTATATTACTGTATACAGTGCTGGGGGTTATATTACTGTATACAGTGCTGGGGGTTATATTACTGTATACAGCGCTGGGGGGTTATATTACTGTATACAGTGCTGGGGGTTATATTACTGTATACAGTGCTGGGGTTATATTACTGTATACAGCGCTGGGGGAGGAGTTATTACTGTATACCGCGCTGGGGGAGGAGTTATTACTGTATACAGCGCTGGGGGAGGAGTTATTACTGTATACAGCGCTGGGGGTTATATTACTGTATACAGCGCTGGGGGGTTATATTACTGTATACAGCGCTGGGGGGTTATATTACTGTATACAGCGCTGGTGGTTATATTACTGTATACAGCGCTGGAGGTTATATTACTGTATACAGCGCTTGGGGTTCTTACTGTATACAGCGCTGGGGGTTCTTACTGTATACAGCGCTGGGGAAGAGTTATTACTGTATGCAGCGCTGGGGGTTATATTACTGTATACAGCGCTGGGGGTTATATTACTGTATACAGCGCTGGGGGTTATTTTACTGTATACAGCTCTGGGGGTTATTTTACTGTATACCGCGCTGGGGGAGGAGTTATTACTGTATACAGCGCCGGGCTTTATGCTTTTTTTTTTTCACGGGACCCATCGCCCATCGGGTTCAAGCGTCCTACCGGCTTTGCACATCATGGAAGCCAGCAGCTTGGTGACGATGGAGCCTCTTTTCCGCATCTTGCACTGCTTGCTGTAGGGGAAGTACGGGATCACGCCGCTGATGGTCTTAGCGCAAGACGTCCGGCACGCGTACACCATGATGAGCAGCTCCATGATTGTGGTGTTCACATCCCTGGAAACATGTGAGAGACCCATCTGGAACACGGGTTGGCTTTCCCATAGAATAATGTGCTACGCACGCACTATCATTCCCCATGGATGTACCAGTACAATGTAGGAACAAAGGTAGGCAATTAAGGAAAAAGAACAACAAAATCTAAATTGCGTGACACACAGAGATATGTGTGACGAATATATATATAGATAGAAACATAGAACCTGCCGGCAGATCGGCCCTCATTCGGCCCCCGTCTAGTCGCCCGTTTCTCCTGCTGTAGAGACTCAAACCTTAATCAGTCGTCTGTCTCGTCTTAGATTCAGGAGCCGTATGTCTATCCCATGCGTGTTTAATACCCCTCACTGTATTACCCTCTACCACCTCTGCTGGGAGGCTGTTCCATTTACCCAACACCTTTTCAGTAAATACAAACACACATTGTCCCCTGATTACATTTTCTCTGTGCACATTCTGGTTCCACTTACTCACGTAACGCTACACCATAGAATAGCGCCGACTGCACTTATTAAACATTTTGACATTGTAATTCATTAGCGGGGGGGCGGGCCGCAAGTTTAACCCATTGCTAGTTTTTTTTTTTTTTTTTTATTATTATTATTATATTTTGCTGGCAAACAAAAAATTTCACCAAAAAAGGAAAAGCTCCCACAAGCAAAATTACTCACTTGGAAACGGTCTGGATGATGAAAACATCTTTCCCTCTCACGGATTCTTGAATCTGAACGCGGGTTTCTGAAAGGAATGGGGAGGAAAAAAAAATAATAATTAAAAATAAATAATAATAATAAAAAAAAAAAATCACATTAATTATCAGAGCCGGACATTAGCTTTGCTACACAAATCAAAAACAGCATGGAAGGAAAGGGTTATTTAAGTATATTCTCCGACAGCTCAGTAAGGGCTGCCTGGATAAAACAGCAGAGTCTACGCAGGTTTATAAGATGAGACAAACTACAACTCCCACAATCCTCTGCAAGCTACAGGACTCTGCTTCTGACTACGGGGACAGATAACGGAACAGATAACAACGCCAGCTCTTTATAAACTCACCTCGGTTTGGCTCTTGATATACCTGGACTTTGCCGAGTTCAACTCCCAGCCGCCTGTAAACAAAAAACAAAAGACAGGCAATAAATAAAAAAAAACAGCAGACGAGCATCAAGACGCGATACGGAGCGACCAGGAACAGGGGTCGGCTACTTCCGAAAGCTCAACGCGACGTGGAAAGCCAAAGCGACAAAAGGAAAAGAAAGGCATCATCTCTCTCTCATTAACCCCCTCCCGCCCTCCGGTCTGCAAATTAAAAAAACTCCCTCCCACCCTTCGGGTGATCCGGTCCCGAATTCTCATCATTAACTTCCCGGTCCCCTCATTAAATTTTAAATGAATGAAAAATCGTTAGTTGCAGCCCTACTTTAATATGTACCTGTACACTGTATAATGTATACTGTATAGATGCACACAGTCATTACGGCAGACATACAGCAAACAAAATCAGAATACATAGAATGGATTTTAGTTTAAGACTAAAGAACGGCTAAGTTTGATGAGTTACATTTAAGTCACTTTGCCACAAAATGAGGCGAATGAATGATTACGAATAAATTATTACAGCAGCATAAAAATATTGAACATCTCCAAGGACAAAGACCGGGAGACATAACAGAGCGTCGGCCGTCAGACATAAACACGAGATTATTCTCAGGGCGGCTCCGTTGGGAGCCGGAGATAAATTCCTGCGCCGGCTGAGGGTTACAGCGGAGGGTACCGTACTCACTCGGCTATTCGCTTCGCGAGCTCCACGCAAGAGGCGGTGGAATTGGCAGAGAAGAGGATCAAGCCGCCCTTCGTGACGTTCATGGTGAGGAGTCTGATTGTCGCCGACAGCTGGCAGGAGCAAGTGACCTAAAAAAAAAAAAAAAAAAAATGAGGATGCAACGAAGAGTTAATGCTATACCTTAACTGAAAACATGATGTTACAGCATCTGGATATAAAAAAAAACAGAGGCCAAACAAATCAAGCACAAGGTAAACGGACTGAAAACATAAAAAAAGCCCCCCCATACAATTTACTGGGCAATATGAAGGGCCCTGGATCATGCATAGTTAAATATAGCACGGCCCTGCAGGAGTTCTAATATATAATAAATAATATTAATATAATATGAAATATATCAGCAGACATGCAGCCGCATCAGTGGAAGATGGAGACTCGAGGTCAAAGTCGATGCCTACTATATGACCAACGAAAATAAATCGACTTCTTCTAGGTTGGCCAATAAACGGTATCAACGTTGACATCGCTCGCTCTCTGGCACGAGAGTGCCAACCGTTCATCCAGAAATCAGCGGCTTTAACCCTGTGAGAGGCAGAGGAGCGCAGTACGGAAAGGATTCAATTCCCTCTTAGGAAAAGTACCGGTTAGAATTCCTTCGCCGTGATATTACGGTGAAAGGGTGCTGGACGGAGGCCACCAGACTCTGTATAAACAAACATGAATTACTACGGGCGCGCGGAACGTCCGAACCCTGCCAACTGTCACGGCGCTGAATACTTCCAGCTCCAAACATTACCGCGGACCTTCAATCACATCGCATCGGAAGAATAAACACAAGAACGCGAGCTTCTCCTGCTTCTCCCTCCCGATAATATCTCCAAGACAATGAGATATTAGAACACTAAAAAACATTCTTTTACGCATTTTAAGTATAATTACTCACTTTTCGACAGGCTGTCGCCGCTTGCGCTAGAGGAAAAAGATACATTTTTGGTTCTAAGACTAAACATTTGAGGGGTTCTGACACCATGGGGACACGAAGGGTTAAAACTAGCTAAAGACTATGGAAGCCATTCTGGCTCGGGATGCTGGGATTTCTTTTTGGCTGGGATCAGGACAGTCGGAGGAGTTAATTAAACGGGGAATATCGTATGAGAGTGGCGCTGAGTGAAAATGAGTTAGGCAGGTGATTGGGCTTGGCAGGGACTGACCGTGTGAATTCCGACGCGTTTCTGGCCCGAAACTTACATTGTCTCCGAACAAATGCTGACAAATGAACTCCCCGCGGGCAAAAGTGAATACCACAGCGGCTACTTATCTAATCGGCAGCAAAGAAAGCATAAAGTTAATATTCTACCATCAACCTTCAAGGCAGTTATTAATCCCAAGGAGGATTTTAGGAACGTTTTAAAGAATTAATTAACCAGGAATCCGGATCCACAACTCCAGCTGTATCTGTATGTGTATTTATTAACCCCTCCCCCCGTACTAAATCTATACAGTGCTGGAGAATACGGTATGTTCGCACTTAATAAATAATAATAAAATAATAATAATAAAAAATTTATACAGTGCTGAAGAATATGTTATCACTTAATAATAATAATAAAATGATAATAAAATAAAAAAATCTATACAGCGCTGGGGAATATGTTCGCACTTAATAAATAATAATAAAATAATAATAATAAAATAAAAAATTTATACAGTGCTGAAGAATATGTTATCACTTAATAATAAGAATAATAATAATAATAAAAAAAATCTATACAGCGCTGGAGAATATGTTCGCACTTAATAAATAATAATAAAATGATTAATAATAAAATAAAAAAATGTATACAGTGCTGGAGAATATGTTCGCACTTAATAAATAATAATAAAATAATTAATAAAATAAAAAAATGTATACAGCGCTGGAGAATATGTTCGCACTTAATAAATAATAAAATAATTAATAATAAAATTAAAAAAAATGTATACAGCGCTGGAGAATATGTTCACACTTAATAAACAATAAAATTAATAATAAAATAAGAAAATGTATACAGCGCTGGAGAATATGTTCGCACTTAATAAATAATAATAAAATAATTAATAATAAAATAAAAAAAATGTATACAGCGCTGGAGGATATGTTCGCACTTAATAAATATTAAATAAAAAAATATTTATATTAAGAAAAAAAAAATAGTCCGAAGGGTACGATTTAATGTCCTACCCCATCCTATGTATTTAGCCTGTTGGATTATTTTTTAACTTGTTATACGTATTCATATACGAGGCTGAATGTCAAAGGTCAAACAGGGCTGGAGTTTCTAGAAACCTCCGTCTTGGGGTTGTAATCGATGCCAAGTTCTCCATCGAGGCATCTCGCCTTCATTAACCCGGCTATTTGCAGAAAGGCTTTTAAGGAACGGTTTCGTTGAATGCCTTCTCATTGCACTCCAAGGAGGCAAGAATTAGCAAGTCTCTGCCGGGAGCTGATGGGTTAAAAAGAAATTAAAAAGCATAAAAAAGGACGGAGTGACGCTTAAAATGAGGAAACATTAAAAGCTCATATTTTTGGGTCTAACGTACGCATTTCAGAGACCTAACGCAGGGTCCAGGTCAATAACCGGGGGGGTTAGATTTTAAATCCCAATAAATGAGGGCCGAGACGGAGCCATCTAGAAAATACCAGATCTTTATTGCCATGAATAATTTATTGTTTCATTATCTGCAGCCCGCATCAAACGATAAACAATAATTAGAAAATTATAATCCAGAATTATAAGGAAATAAAAATTAAAAATGACCTCTTCTGGTCATTTCCATAAAATGACCCAGAATCCTCAGGATCACCGGATGGACCGGTATAAAAGATATGCAAAAAAACACAACTGTCTTTATGCCGAGTGGAGGGTCTTTGGGTTTATAATGGTGGAAAATACACCTATTCTGTAAAAGTCAAAGACGGTAAGCAGGAAATCGGTGCAATTAGGAAGACGGATTTAGGGAATTCATAATCCCTAATTCTTCAGTAAATTGATGGATTAAGAGCAACGTGGGTTATGCCTGACAGCGGCGACGTCGGGTAACGGCTACGTCATAATGGATGGACGTCCACTAATCCACCTGCCTGGAACGTGTGCGTAAACAGACAGACACAGACAGACAGACACACACTCACACTCTGGGGAATTTAGAAACGTCCTTAATTTTTAAAAGAAAGAATTTTGTCCATTAAAATAACATGAAATGGATCAGAAATCCAGTGCAGACGGGGTTAATGCTTTAAATGGCTATTGTGGCTGGAAACAGCTGATTTTTAATGGAATCTCTTCATGGGAGCTCAGAGGCCCTTTATCACTCCCATCACTCCTGTGCTCCAATGGCCCTTTATCACTCCCATCACTCCTGTGCTCCAATGGCCCTTTATCACTCCCATCACTCCTGTGTTCCAATAGCCCTTTATCACTCCCATCACTCCTGTGTTCCAATGGCCCTTTATCACTCCCATCACTCCTGTGTTCCAATGGCCCTTTATCACTCCCATCACTCCTGTGTTCCAATGGCCCTTTATCACTCCCATCACTCCTGTGTTCCAATGGCCCTTTATCACTCCCATCACTCCTGGGTTCCGATGACTCGTTGTGGTCGCTGATCCAAGTTTAAGTTTAAAAGGATAATTAATGGTTAGAAACACTTCTGCAAATTATGTTACAGACAGAAATTTCCGTGTTTTCCATGAAAACAGCTGAGTGACCTCAAACGTTGAATGGTAGCATGCATGTATGTTTATATGTTTATATAAGATTTTTTTTTACAGAACACGAGACACGGAAATTTTTGTGTTCTAGAAATTATTTGAAATCATTGCAGTTTTAGTTAAAAGAGGAAGAAGCGTGGAAGGGGAGACCACTAAACCCAGCGCCTCAGGGGGCTAAATCATGGAGGTTATTTAAATCTCAGAGGAAGACTCTACTTGCCCGAGGGCTAGTAACTATAGACAGAATACCTGCCTCCTCAGCTGTCAGAGCAGTGGGAAGGGGCAATTCTTGTCCCTGTGGCTTAAATTGGTGCAGTAACCTAGCAACCAATAAGATGTCCCACCTTTAGCACACTGGAACTGTTATTCATTAATAAATCCCGCTAAACACTCAGGTTTAATTAGGGGAAACATTTTTTTCAGAACGTACTAAAAATGACGACAGCGGCAACAACCATCCGGCCCATCTGAGTTTGCCTTTTTTGGACTATTTTTCCCTTATTCTTTAGGATTGCTTTATCAAAATTGCATGGTCTTTACCTGTTCCATTTCTACCGGAAATCAATTCCAGGCATCTACTACTCATTTCCATGGATGTCTGTATTTTCTATTATTAGAGATCATGCAAATAAATATCTTTAACCTGATGGACTGCCATACAAAACCGCCGTATAAACAGACTCATGGAAAAACAAATCTAAGAGATGAAAAGGACGGACGAGAGGACGGCGGGGGCCACAGCCCTGGGGAGGGCCAGCGGGGGGGCAAACAAAAAACTACACAGAATTAATGGCACACAATGTCAGGACTCAGAGCTGTTAAGGCATCTTAACATGGCAAAGACCAAACCCAAGGGGACACAAAGGGCACTGCCCCCCAAACACAAGGGGACACAAAGGGCACTGGCCCCCAAACGCAATGGGACACAGAGGGCACGGCCCCCCAAATGCAAGGGAACACAGAGGACACAGCCCCCCAAACGCAAGGGAACACAGAGGGCACGGCGCCCCAAACGCAAGGGAACACAGAGGGCACGGCGCCCCAAACGCAAGGGAACACAGAGGGCACGGCGCCCCAAACGCAAGGGAACACAGAGGGCACGGCCCCCGGACACAAAGGGCACTGCCCCCCAAATGCAAGGGGACACAGAGGGCACTGCCCCCCAAATGCAGGGGGACACAGAGGGCACTGCCCCCAAATGCAAGGGGACACAGAGGGCACTGCCCCCTAAATGCAAGGGGACACAGAGGGCACTGTGCCCCAAATGCAAAGGGACACAGAGGGCACTGCCCCCCATGCCATGTGAGCGGGCATTCTACTGCTTAGAAGGAATGAACGGAATAACCAATGCAACACATATACATTCTAAATCCCTATAGAATATATATATAAGAACACATTATACATATAATTATGCATGTGTAACCCACATTTTATATATATATATATATATACACACACACACACATTATATATATACATATTATATTATATATATATATATATATATTACACACAATCATATAATATTTATATATATATATATATACATACACATATTACATAGATACAGATGGGTATTTCTGAAGGCACTCATTACACATATGGCAGCAGCCACCTCTGGATCATATAAGCACCTGAATACAGATGTCCTACCCACCGAGTGCCCTGGCCGTAGTCCCCCCAGCACCGGCAGCCACCCCATGCCCACTCACCTCCCGGTGCCCGCTCCCTGTATCACCCCCGAGCCCGTGTCTCTCAGGTGCTGAAGATGGCGGAGATTCGCCAGACTGAGGAGCGCCGATCGCATCGATACAGCCTCCTACCGCCGTGACGTCAACGACCCCCAGGGCTCTGTCAATGGCAGGGAGACAGCCGATGGCAGAGCGCCGATCGCATCGAACGCCACTGACAGCAGACCATTGACAACAAAGAGAGGTGACCTGACATGCCTAAATAATTGCAGCTGTCACATAAAACTGATGGGTGAAAGGCATAATCGTGTGTGTGTGACATACCTGAACACTGACATGAGCTCCATTGTCTGGGACAGCAACACCCTAAATAGTAGTAGTATATCTAATATTTATATCGATATCTAATATTATTTATATATTAAGATTTAATCTGAATTAATTAAATAATATTAATTATTCTTGAAGTTATCCCTCGCAGATGTGAAAGACATGTTGTTAGCTCTTGCAATCAGATATAATGGTAAAGAATATCCAACGAGCCAAAACCGCATTCAGCCTGTAATTGTTGTTAATTTATTGTGATGATATTGAATACCAGCAGCAGCCAGTAGCAACTTCATATATACACCTTCAATGAATGGGCTTTTCCAAAATCGAGTAAATAACCCCATCCCTTCTCTTATTGCAATTGGAATCCCTGCTTGAGTACAGGTGACTTCATTCAGAATAGGGTTACCTCCCGATAGTGAGTCACTGCGATGGAATCTTTACGACGCGCTGTTGAAGGGTTAATATGTGAATATGTGAGGGGTCAGCGCATTTCGCAGCTTCTCCGGTATATCTATTATCGACCCCAGCTCATAGATTTTGACCTCAGCTGTCGATGTGTCGCTGGCTCCTTGCCAAAGGGCTCATTCTTACTCCGCGTTCCGTTACCCGGCCGGGGGCATGAAGAGGCAGCGCGAAATTCTACCCGCGTCGGCAGCTTGGATTTCTGTGCCTTGTGTGAGATAATCGCCTGCCGCGTAAATACGCTGTAAATAAACACTTGTCGTCGGGCTCAGCGCGGATCCGCTAGCCGATAAGTGTTTAAATATACATATGGCGGAACGCATTGCTCCGAAATGCCGCGTCAGCGTTTTTTTTTTTAATTAGGGGTGTAACAAAATCGGATTATTAGTCAGGCTCGTTAAAAAGAAACGACGCAACCTTTAATATCAGCAATTTTTCCCAACCAACGTAACAAACCTAATTTTAACACGTCCCGTCCCGATGCGTTTCACATTCCCCTAAAACTCAAATGCATAACATTATATTTTTTCATCTGTCCCAGAAAGATCTGGAACAAGGGGTGTAACCAGAAGCCACAGGACCCCCCTACAAAAATTCCCCCAGGGACCCTGACTTCACCAAAGCAACATGTCCCAGCGTGCCAGCTCTGCCCTCAAACAGCTTGTGAGTGCCACATTTACCCCAAATAACTTGTCTGTGCCATCTTTGCCCACAAACAGCTTGTGAGTGCCACCTTTGCCAATTAGGGGTCATTCTTCTGCACCAAGAGACTGTGCTGCGCCCCTGTACCTGAATGAGCAACGGAATCTCTGTGTTTCTGTGGCGTTTCAATCAGGTTCCGACCTTGGAAAAACAATTAAAAAATGCTTAAAGATTAAATCAGGTTTTCAATTACCCGCGAGCATAACGGCTTCCTATTATTTTGTTTGTTTACCATAATCTGTGATACAGTTTAGTGAACTAACTTTCAGAGAGAAAGCTGTGGAATCACATAAACTTTTAAGACCTCGGAGGTCTCCTTGTCGAAGCTTTGGCAAGTAGAACCAGTCAAACAGCGAGTGTTATGGTGAGACGCTACACAACACAAACAGCGCAATAATGGTTATTATGCCCGGTTTTTGCTCGTCTTGGTTTAAACCGCCTATGATTGAGTAGCTGAAGCCCTGGGGCCACCTGAGTCATCGCAACGACGGTCAGGATCATCCCGTACTCAAACGTATAATTATACGGTGTGTTTTATTCAACTTGTTGCTAGGAGAAAGATACAAATCTGGCCCAAAATCACCTTTTATGCTTGGTTAGCGTAACAGTTGACTGGTGAAGTCTGGACTCCTTTGCCAATGGTGGCCTCTTTTCACCAGAGGTTGAGCCCCTGGGTATTCTGCAGCCACTGAAGCGCCTAATAGACCGTAAGCTCACAAGAACGGGGCCTGCTTCTACATTAGATGAGTAAAAGTATGTGGACACCTGCTCATCACACCTATATGATCTTGTTGGACATTCCAAAACCATCAATGTTGATATGTAGTTGACCCCCCCTATGACAGCCACCTCTCTTCAAGGGAGGCTTTCCCCATGATTACGGAGAGTGCCCGTGGGAATTTGTGCCCGTTCATCCAGTAGAGTAATTGTGAGGTCAGGCACTGATGTTGGATGAGAAGGTTTGGCTCACAATCAGCGTTCCGATCCATCCCAAAGATGCTTGATGGGGTTGAGGTCAGGGCTCTGTGCGGCCGGTCAAGTTCCTTCACACCAAACCATGTCTCCATGGAGCTTGCTTTGCACGCTGGGGCAGAGTCAGGCTGGAGCAGGAAAGGGTCTTCCCCAAAACCAAGATTTGTCCATCAGACCTCCAGATCCATCACTACAGAGAACACTTCCACTGCTCCACTGCCCAGTGGCAGCACGGTTTACACTACTCTACTCCCGACTATGCTCTTCAGCCCTCGGTGGCCCGGCTCAGAGAGTCCCGAGGAGGTATGCGAATAAGAACTTGGAAGACTTCATCTGCCATCTGCATATGGAATCCTCCACGGTTTACAGAATTTAATACGATGATGCCAACACGCACAAATTATTATCCAGCTTTCGGAGGAGCGCCACCTAATTCTCAACTCTTCACCTTCTCCAAGTTTATTGCTTCGCTGAACTCCTGCTGCCCTCCTCCGTTGCTGTCCGGGCCGTGCCGTGCAGGACTCTTGCTGCGATGAGCCGATGTAATCCATGTTCTGCCCACAGGCAGGGATGCAGACAAGCTTAATCCTACTTGGAGAGGGGCAGAAAGGGATGGGGGGCAGAAAGGGATGGGGGCAGCGACTGGCAACAACACAGGTAAATAATCCTTCATACAGGTATAAGCAGGTACGGACAGGTTCAAATCTCTGCTCACAGCGTCGTAGCAAATCTAGGAGGGGTCATGAAAGAGAAATGTTTTAGCGGCAGCGGACGAGATGATCCAGAAAATTTCCGGAAATTTCCAGGTTTTTTTTATGTATTACGTGCCAACATCAGGGCTTTACGGTTTACAGATAACAAAGGGGAGGTAAAGCAGGTAAAGCAGTCTACAGACTTTTTTTTCGATGGCGTATGATCATACCTGGAAACTCTCAGGGTTTTTTGCCCCAATCCCTGGGGCAAGTTCTCAGGGGTCACACAGTCTGGAACTGACTCTTATCTATTCATATATAAGACCCCCAAGTTGGTGCTTTTGCTCCCAGTATGTTATGGTTGATATCCCTGCTTGAATGCAGGTGACTCAATTAAGCGTATCTTTAAAGCTCTGAAGTATCGGAGCCATTTGGTTAACGCGTTGGTCGAGTCACTGCATACGATCTTCAAGATGGGCTATGATGGCATTTCAACATAGTAGCGACAACACGTTGTTAATTGGTCGATTAAATCTTAATTAGAGGAATCCTAAAACCCTGGCGGGATTATAAGGAGTTTGGCCTCCTTCTTTCTGGGGTAATTTAGACTTATTTTTGTATACCAGAGTATACTAGAATTCCACTAATTAACACGTAATTATTAGCCTTGTATGTGGATTAACAATTTAACAGTTATTTAGAAAGACCAGGTTGTGTGTCTGGGGTGCTACAGAACCCCGGAACTGGAATCAAGCGAGAGAATATGCAAGAGTTATGGGAAGAAAACAATAAATTAAGCAATCTCGCTAAAATATGGCTGGTACGAGAAATGTCCTTTTTGGGTTTGTGTGTTCTTGGAACACAAAAATATTCTGCGTTTTATGTCATCTGGTCTATTTCCAGTTAGTTCTGTCATCAGTATGGAGTATTAATAATCATTACTGACACAACAGCGCCTCCTGGTGCTGCGAACTGGAAATTGCCCTGCGATATGGGTAATTGTATTATAGAAACAGAAATTTCTGGCAGATCGGCCCCCATTTGGCCCCCGTCTAATCTGTCTGATTTTCCTGCTGTAAAAGACTCAAACCTTAATCAGTGCTTAGATTCCAGAGCCCTATGGCTATCCCTACTACTTAAGCTGGGAGGCTGTTCCACTTATCTGCCTCCCCCTCAGCAAAGCTTCCTTACATTTTTTTAATGTCATTGTTCATTTTTTTATAAAATTTTTAGGAAATTTGGTAATGTTTTTGTATTTTTTTTCTCTCATTCGCTTTATGTTACGACGTCCTTTTTGTTAAACTTCTACTGTAATAATAGCCCCATAACTGACTCCCCATGTCTTCAAATTGCCCTGCAGATTTCATGAGCAAAATTCCAAAGGGTGGGGGTAATTTCACATTTCACCCCCTTACCTCTGCCCCCCCCTTTCCAGTGGAAAGTTTGTTTTTTTTGTTTAAGAAAAAAATACAAATAAATGAAAAATATACAAATAATTATTGATTTATTTGTTTTCTCCGCAAAGCGAATATAGCTCGCTGCTTAGTAAAAATGAACTGTTATTTGAATAATTTTGCAAAACTTTTTGTAACTCGATGGGAAAATATAATTTAAGTAAAATAACAAAATTGAAAGTATTGGTTAAAAGAGGTGGCCGTGGCTGAGGGGGGAGCTGAGTGGCATCTCTTTGAGTGAGTGTGTGGCACAGCACCCACATCCACACTGACTGACTGACTGACAACACCAGCAACAGGTCTGATTCCCCCCTAACGCGCGGGAAGCTTGCGGGTCGCTGGTTGGCTGATCGTCCTCGCGCTTATCTTTCATTGGACGCCCTTTTGGCGTGCGCTTCTCCGGTTTGCCGGTTCGTGAGCGCAGCGCCGGATTCTGATTGGTCACCCAGTGTGACGGGCTCTCAGCAGCTGAGCTGTGAATAGTGTTACAGGAAGGAAGCTGCAGGTGGTTGTTGCAGCTGCAAGTCCAGAGGTGAGTTGGATGCTGAAGGGGTTAATATGGCCGGGGTGGCAGATAATTAGGGGGGTAAACGAGCCTGTCCGTGGCATGTTGGGGGCAACTATTGCAATATGGTAGTGAAGGGGGTCACATGGTCACTATGGGGAGAGGGGGGCATTACATGTCATGTGGGGAGTGAAGAGCATGCATAGGTGCAGACAATGTTCTCCCTATTATGGGATCTATGAAAGCATATAATATAATGCATATAACTTAAATAACATCATTTTGGGTGCATTTGATGACATTTCTATATTTTGCATTTATTTCTGGAAAGCACAGTATAGGTCAGTATTTAACCCTATCCATGCCTGGAGAACACCCTTTCCATGCTGGCATTGTTCCTGTATGCCACCTGTCAGTTTAATAAATCCAATAATTACTATAAAAATATCCCGTGTACAAAATGAATTGAGTTAATTAGCCCCATGATTAGCGTCTGCGCAGGCAGCGTCAGTAAGACCCTCAATACAAAAAAGAACTATTAGAATTTCAGCAATGTATTTTTTAAAAAATAAGTCTTAATACTGCAGCCTTTTCTTGATACGTTTTTTTGTTTATAACGGCTGCAACAAAGTCACAAGGGAAGAATTAGCGGACGCGCCGTTACTTGTAGAGTTATTCTCATCCCTAAGCCAAGGTTTTGCTTACATGGTATGATATCTCTGTATGATTATTTAAAATACAGAATGATACAAAAAAGAAAATTGCAAATGTCTTTACTGAGAGGGCGGTAGATAAGTGGAACAATCTTCTAGCAGAAGTGGTAGAGGGTAATAAGGGGGGGGGGTCAACATGCATGGGGTAGACATGGAGCTATCCTGCCTATGGGACCAGACCTAGGACTGACAGGGCTTTGAATCCCTTACATCAGGAAAAAATGGGCAGATCAAAATGTTATGATACTTTGTACTTGTGTAGACGAGCGCAAAGTGCCCTTTAAAAAAGGCAGTAAAACGTATTCTATGTGAGATTTTACAGTAAAGCAGAGCGCTTCTCATTATTGTTCTGGAAGGGAAGTGGTTAATTATCCGTAATTCACCAGCCAGGCAGACCTTTGAAACCGGGCAGCCGGACTTGTTTTGAAGACGCCAGACGTTTTGCCTGCCCTTGGGGTAAGTTAATATTTAAAGCCTGTTTTGCACATTGTGTCTCGTTAAGCACCACCTGCTATGGTTGGCGCTGGCCGCGTTGCGACCGCTTTGTCGCGCAGGGAAACGAAGGCGGCTGCTGTTTGGTTCCCATCGACCCCTGGGACATCATCAGGTGTTTTTTCTCCGCTGCTTGGAGGATAATTCTTGGAAACAATAAACCTAGATGTTGTCCTTCCCTTCGCTTGGGGTGTAACGTGGTTATATAACGGGGGGTTTCATGCGCCTGCCCACCTGCCGTGTCCCCAAGTGCCGTTTACATCTTTAAAAGGCTGTTAATCGACGTGCGACTTCGACATGCTTTAGCTGACGCAGGCCACGTACCTTCTGCGGGCCTAGGGGCCGACTCAGGGGCAACATGTCTTCTCCTGAGAATATATTTGCAACGTGTTGCCTACCCCTCCAGCACTGAAAGTGGGAAAGATATACAGGAAATATGTTTCACCATCAGAACAAAGCGGCCTTTTCCCCGTAATTTATCTAAATGCACGAGAACTCATGACTCTGCTGTTGGCGTTCATTTGGGGCGAAGTCACAGCCGTTCAACCAGTCCACCGGGGGTTTTCTGGCCCTCAAGGGCCTGTTTTACTGGTTTTTAGGAGAACAGAGGTAAAATTAGTTCTTGTTAAACTATCTGGATATCCGCGAAGGCAGCAACAGTGAATTTTGACATAAAAATAGGATTAAAGTAGAAGAAAAACTTCTGTGAGGTTTGGGTTTTCTGTTCTCTGGGATGCGAGGGTGGGGGGGGGTGTGTGTTGCACAGAGTTTGGGTCTTATTCCGTACATTTTCTGTCTGTTTAGTAGTGACTGAGGTGAACAAGATGGCCGATACCCAGCTAAATAATGGAGAAGGGGACGTCGGTCTCTGGGCATCACACAACAGGATGGTGCTCGAGCCTCTTGAGACAAACGATCCAGAGGTGAGTGATTCTCACGAAACAGGCAGACTAGACGGGGGCCGAATGGGGCCGATCTGCCGGTAAATGCTGTGCTTCTAATTCATATCTGGCATTAATTTGTTATAAGGAGGTTGTATGGACTCTCCCTGGGTATATTTCCCATTTTAAGAACTCTAAGTTGGCAGCGTAATGTCGCCTTGAGAAGTCACCCTGGGCCCTTGTTTTCTCTCCAGGTTTATGAAATAATCCGCAAAGAGAAACACAGGCAGCAGTACGGACTGGAGCTCATCGCCTCGGAGAACTTCGCGAGCTGCGCCGTGTTACAGGCACTCGGCTCGTGCATGAATAACAAATACTCCGAGGGTTACCCTGGGCAGAGGTGAGATTCCCGGCACCGGGGTATCAAGCATGGCCGGGAACAATGGACAATGTGAAGGGATACTTTTGTTACCCCGACTCTCACGCGTTACACTCCTGCTGCTGCATGAATAACGTGTATCTCCCGGTGGAGAGAAGGTGCAATACGTGAACCCTCCTCTCCTCGTGTGTCTCGTAACGTCACATTCATTGTGATGTCCTCTAATGAGCAAAAACAGGACACGTCTTAATGCTAATGTGTGCACCTGGGGAGGGGGTGACATAGTTTAATGCCCTGTTCTTTCTTGGGTTGTGTTTGAAGACATTGTCAGAGGGATGTCTCTTCTGTGCGTTGTTACGGTCCAGTCTCCGATCTCTTGCAGGTATTACGGCGGGACAGAGCATGTGGATGAACTAGAAAGGCTTTGCCAGAAAAGAGCTCTGGAAGCTTACGGCTTGGACCCGCAGAAATGGGGTGTCAACGTGCAGCCGTATTCAGGTAGGAATGGCCGCGCCGCAGTCCGGGGGTTCATTCGCACATTCGTGTCTTCGTTATTCAGGATGACACTTTCATTAATTGAGGGAAATAGGGAACTATCCGCTATATTGGAGGTGAAAAATGTTAACGCTGCTAATTCCAGGGGTTTAGCGCTTGTTTCGTCCCGTGCGAGCAGTTTGTAAATTGATTACTGTGATGTTTGTGAGCGAGGAGCCCTCACCCTGGTCTCTCTAACCTTTCCTCCGCGTCAGGCTCCCCTGCCAATTTTGCCGTGTACACCGCGCTCGTGGAGCCCCACGGGAGGATCATGGGTTTGGACTTGCCGGACGGCGGTCACCTGACCCACGGCTTCATGACGGAGAAGAAGAAAATTTCGGCCACCTCCATCTTTTTCGAGTCCATGCCGTACAAGGTAACGTACGACCGGGAACTTCGCTGCCTGGGGCCTGCATAGCAAAGGGTTCTGTAACATGAAATGTATAGGCTTGTGCCCCTCGTGTTCCTTTCTGTCCTGACGCGTGGTATCCCTGGTCCGATTGATGACGTGCATTCTTTTAATACCAAACGTTCCACATCTAAACGCAGACCTACTGAATTATTTTTCGGTGTTCTAAGCACGCTTATTATTATGCGTTTTTAGGTGAATCCCGATACCGGATACATCGACTACGACAGACTGGAGGAAAACGCCCGATTGTTTCATCCTAAACTGATTATTGCTGGTAAGTCGCAAACAACACAAAACTGTAGCAAGTATCCGCTTCTACCTGCTAAAAGCAATAAGAAAGCACCTGCTTCAAACAGCCAATCAGACGCAAGCATGAACTCCCATTGAAATCAATATGCACGTGGGGGGTGTCTCATTGCACACGGATCTCTCTCGTAAGGCAGCGGGTATGTAGTACATGTGCTTGGCAGGGGGACAGGGGTAGGTAACGGGGAAAATACATAGGGGGCAGTCCCTAGAATCCTTTAGCGCATTTGCAAGGGGAAGAAACAATTTAAAGGGCCCACTCGGCAGTTATGTGCATTGCGGTGCATATGATTGGTGTGTCCCTTCAATTTATAATTAGGGTTTTTATTGAAAAGTTTTATACATATTTTCTTTTCTTTTTCACTTTGTCTACCAGGCATTAGCTGCTACTCGCGTAACCTTGACTATGCACGCATGCGCAGCATCGCCAATGAGAATGGCGCTGTTCTTATGGCTGACATGGCGCACATCAGCGGGCTGGTTGCAGCTGGTGTGGTTCCCTCTCCCTTCGAACACTGTGACGTGGTTTCCACGACAACGCATAAAACACTACGTGGCTGCCGGGCCGGCATGATCTTTTACCGGAAAGGTGAGTATATTGGCGGTAAAGCATTTAGATACACCCTGTGTAGCTGGAACGAGTGACTGATTTGGTGCTTTCTCTTCTGCAGGAGTTCGCAGCGTCGACCCAAAGACCGGGAAGGAAATACAGTATAACTTTGAGAGTCTGATTAACCAAGCGGTGTTCCCCGGTCTCCAGGGCGGCCCCCATAATCACGCCATTGCAGGTAAACAGGAACATGAACCTGGAGAAATGTTTTTTTTGTCAGCTAATATTGGAATTTGCCATTTACAGCTCCTGGTGATGGTGCAGGTCTATTTCTTCTGTGCATGAGCACAGGTTTAAACAACACTGATTGTATTTAGTCTTCGGACAGAGCAGAGAATCGTGTTGTGAAATTACTTGTGTTTGGGACATAGAATGCCCTTTGACCCAAGTACAGCAGAGAAATGTCATTTAGATGTGTTGCGAAAGAAGGCTTAATGCCGACGTGCAATAATACAAGGGAAAAAAAAAAAGATTTTTAACTTCAAATACAGGCGCCATATATATATATATATATATATATATATAATATAATTTCTATCAAAATTAGCAACAATTGTGTCACATGAATCGAGTCTCTTGCCTTGTAAGTGTTTTCTATGTTTAGTGCATCTGCTTTCCTCGGATTGGGAACACGTTCTGATCTGTGTATTGTGCTACTAACGCTTTCTCTTGTGCTGATTTATCACGGGATTGTTAATTTAGGATAGGGGCGAAACAATTGCTGGTACATAAAGGGTGTGTTTCTGTTAATGATTACTTTTACTGGTGCCGTATTGCATTTGTATGTCTTTTTATGGTTCGCAGGAGTGGCTGTGGCTCTGAAACAAGCTCTAACCCCAGAGTTCAAACTCTACCAAAAACAAGTTGTCTCCAACTGTCGGGCGCTGGCGGCGGCCCTACAGGAACTCGGCTACCACATCGTCACAGGTGACTAGTGACAACGGTTGTTTATTTTGTAGCATCTGGCAGGAGAGGGTTAAGCAGAAAGTAACGCTGCAACTGCACTCGCCGAAGAAAATAAAATGAAGCCGCTTTGCGTTCCCCCTGGACACTGATTTATACGTAGATTATAGAGCGCATGTCATCCGACTGATCGTTTTTTTTTGTTCTTTTGCAGGGGGCTCTGACAATCACCTCATTCTTGTTGACCTCCGGAACAAGAAGACGGATGGAGGGAGAGCAGAGAAAGTGCTTGAAGCTTGCGCCGTAGCTTGCAACAAGAACACCTGCCCAGGTGAGCGGCTGACGCGGCAAAGACTCATCCTAAACACGGCAGATCTCACCCGGTTCACCTGATTAACTAGCAGAAGCATTCTCTGTGCCGTTGGTCTTTAAACTCCGTTTTTCTCTCACCAGCACCTCTCCCACCCCTTTCTAAGAACTTGCGCACGGAAGTCCGCTGCAGCCGTATCATTCTATATATGTTATACGTCTTATTGAGAATTGGTATTCTGGAAGGCTATTGAACCACTGTAGGATATACCCTAAATGTCTTTTTTTTGTTCCGTGACAGGGGACAAGAGCGCTCTGAGGCCTAGTGGCCTCCGGCTTGGAACCCCTGCCTTGACCTCCCGTGGACTGCGAGAAGAAGACTTTAAGAAGGTCGCACACTTCGTTCACAGAGGTAAGCGTTAGCCGGTCGGCCTCTGCGATCGCACAACATATTCCGCGATACTCTGCGACGTTTACTTCTCTAGTTTTGGACTCGTTGATTTAAAGCTTTCTTCGTGTTTTATAGGCATTGAGCTTACACTGGAAATTCAGAACGATCAGAATCCTAAAGCCACGCTGAAGGAATTTAAGGAGAAATTGGCTTCTGATGACAAATACAGAGAGAAAATCTCATCGCTGAAGGAAGAGGTGGAGCAGTTTGCCGGCTTGTTCCCTATTCCCGGCCTGCAAGACCTTTGATTTTAGGTTCAATTTCACATGAAGGTATTCAGTTTTTCCACAAAGCAATAATTAAGGCAAATCGTTTTTCTTAACCCTGGTGCTGAAGCGCTGGCTCTCTCCAAGAACTCATGAAGATCTTAACCAATATGAACTAATTTTACTTATACTGATGACATCACTGCTGACACCGTAACCCATAGCCCTGCCTCATCATGCTGGGAGTTGGCTGTAGCTGCTCTGGATACATTTTTAAAGACTTATTTTTATAGAGAAACCTTTTAATTATTAATTGGCTGTTCTAGACCCTTTTTTCTATCTCTAATCCTAGGCTAGAAGGCGCAGAGAATTACTGATACCGTGCAGCTGGCGTTTAATATTACAAAATATATTTGAAACGGTTAATATTTGAATTAAGTTCAATTCTTTGCTCTGAGCGGGACTGTATGGAACGATTAGCTGTGCTTATGTGATTTATCTCCTTCGAGGGGGGAATGCTGGATCAGCATGATAGGAGGTGCAGCAGGAACTTGGCCAAGGGTAAGCGCATGGCAACCGGTTTAATGACAAACTTTTATTTTTCGTTAATAAAACGGCACAGTCTGAGGCGAAAACATTCTTTTATTGTGAATGGCTTCCCGGTGGACACGGTTAGCCCGCGCACGCTCTGGGTTCATGCAGCACGGCGCACTGGCTCTATACCCTAGAGAACGGACTCACACATGCATTTTCCTTTGCTCTGGCTCCTCCCCCCCCCAAGTGCCCAGGTGAGGGGGCATTTATCAATCAAATAGTCTCAAGGAAGGAGTAACAAGCCCCATCCTCCCCACATAACGGATCGCGGATTCAAAACAGGTTTCCAGCAACATTTATCATCGGCACCATCACATTTAAATGGCTCGGAACAAAAACATGGAGATCTTTTACAAACTGGGAGACGATTCCTTTTTTCCATGCCTATAAAAGTAGTTTCACAGCTGTACAAAATATCAATAAATAATATAACAATGGGTTAAATAAAGTGAGATGCTTTAAAACGGGTGGGTATTTACCTCCACGCCACTGCCTTCCGGGGCAGAACTCCATGTAATGTAAATGAGACAGGTAGCAGAAGTCACTACTCACAGCTTATGATTTATTGCTCATCTCCCAAGGCAGCACTGGTAAGATACCCGCCACGCGCGGCGTATTCACGTATGTTTCTCACCCTGTGTGTGGCGCGGTGGTCCAGTTGGAAGCTTCATTAATGAGGCAGGAGGGACCATCAGAGGCGTGGGTGTAAAAATCCCAGAAGCATTTATATCATTCTAGTGAGATGAGCCAATGCCCCCCAGCACTGACCAGTGGCAGCTTAGTCAATTTGGTGCGTAAACAGGAAAAAAAAAAAAAAAAAAAAAAAAAGCCCATTCTAGCACCATTGCAGCGGATACTACCCCCTGGAGAGGGTGGTGGTTAAGTGGCACAGCTTCCCAGCAGAAGTGAAGTTGATCCGGGTGCAGAACTGATCTGTTTAAATGTCTAATCACCTGGTCATTTTTGGAAGAAAATGTGTCTTGCTACAGCTGAAAAATGTCTGAGCTGGCCCTTGGCCCTGCATACATGATTCAGTCCAGGTATCTTTCTTAGTATCACCCTGTAGAGGTCTAAGTTACTTAAAAAAAGTAGCACAAAGGCCCAATTCTAGTGGACTTGTGTTCTTACTGTTCACAAGTTTGGGGTCACTCAGCTGGAAAACAAGGACATTTCTGGCTGTAACATAATTTGCAAAAGGTTTGGTAACCATCAACGTAAACTTGGATCAGAGAACACAACGTGCCATTAGAACACAGGAGTGATGGGAGTGATAAAGGGCCATTGGAACACAGGAGTGATGGGAGTGATAAAGGGCCATTGGAACACAGGAGTGATGGGAGTGATAAAGGGCCATTGGGACACAGGAGTGATAAAGGGCCTATGAAGAGATTCCATTAAAATACAATAGTCATTTACAACATTAACCCTGTTTGTGCTGGATTTCTGATCCATGTCATGTTATTTTAATGGACAGAATGTGGTTTTCTTTTTAACCAATAAAAAGAAATTTCTAAGTGACCCCTAACTTTTGAACGGTAGTGTATGAGTCTCGGCACTAACCACTTTCTTAAAGGAAACGAGGCAGAACATAGCCATCGGTCACGCTTACTCTGCCTGGTTTTGAACGTATTTTACCCTTTGGGCCAGGAATCTGTATGAGCGCCTCAGCCTCACGCAGGGTCGGGTGCAGTGACGGCCGCGAACACAGAGAGAAGCTTTATCAAAGGCGATAACGGGCAGTAGATTCATCGTTCAAACTAGAATTCTAAATAAAATGTATTTTTTGTTAAACGTCTGCAAATGAGTTTGGGATCAAAACAGTAGATTAAGAGGGGGGGGGGGAATAAAAAAATCCCAAATGGTGCAAATCCAGCTCGCGTCTCTATTCCGGAAATCGCACGGAGAGGAAAGAACAGACGCTTGTTAAATCCGGGCCTCGGCTGCTATTTGGGACACTTGGCAGGAGTCGTCAAGAAAGGGAACACGAGAACGAGATGTCATTTCTATTCATATAACAGAACAAATCATACGGGAAACAATTAGTGCAAAATACACATTCATATCACAGACAGGGGGTCAAAGCTTGGCGTCCGGCTAATCGCTATACTCCGTGACCCCAAAAGCCAAAATATTCGGAACAAAAAATATGAAACGAAGGCGGCCGGGGGCCTTGCGTGCATCCTCAACGCTGTAAACATGGCATATTGGGATCAAACATAACTCGCCAGGACTGGAGAAATTAAATACGAACAAATAACGTGCATTAAATGCCAGAAGTTCTAACGTATTCGCCGCGGCTCGCTGAGCTTCGATGAATATATAACGTCGCGGCGGCTAAACGGAAGGAGAATTGCATGTAAGAGACCTCGTCGCTTTGCTTGTTCCTTGAGAACCAAGTTTAGTTTATGGCTTTCTAGTTTTCTAAGCTGCTTCCCTGTCCCGCTGGGCCACGCACGTTAATCATTACGTGGAACCAAATCTTAATTCTCGAGGCTTAATTTGCCATCCGCCGATGAGACGAACGCTATGAGCATTGACTCATTTTACAGGATTGGGGGGGGCACCGGTAACACGCAGGGGGTATGGAGGGCAGATCACTAAATATTGGCAATTTACATAAATGCCTGATTAGGCTCAGTGCAAAAGAGTGCTAACCCCCCCCCAGCATGGCATCAAAGAGCCAGGAAAAAGGTCTTTGCAGGTTAAATGGAAAATGCGAAATATTCTGTAAACGCGACGCCCCGGCGGATGGTTTTACCCCAGGATCAAGTTTATGGGATACTTTATTGAATTATTCCTCCAGGCTCGGGGGCCGATAAGCACACGGTTAATGCGCTACTTTGGCACGCGGCCTTTTCGGTGATTTCGACTCATGACTCCTAGTATCAGGATTGTTAAAGCTGGTAAGGAGCACAGTGATGGACTTCCGAGGGTCAAGGAGATTTCTTTGGCTGGTTATATCGATATTATCGATGCTTAAAACCTACAAAGCGGAAACAGAAACAACCACCTCGGGCTATCGGCACAATACAGCTCCCAAGATCCCCTCCGAAGCGTCTATTCACTAAAGGGAGAGGTTACAGGAGAGTTTGGCCTCAACTCGCTTCAAGAGGTTGATCCCGAAACTCTCAAGGGTTAAATCTCTTTAGTGAATAAACCCCCTAAAAGGAGATGGTGAACAAGTCTTACATAGGCTGGGAACCGCAGACCATCAACCGCTGGACTCGGGACCCTGGTAACGGAGACATTTTTAAGAACATTAATATTTCGACTTTCCTTCTATAACAGAGCGTATTATCGGGTGATTTCGGACTCTCCCTGCGCCCCGAAACTAAACAGCGGCAGGTGCTGCTCAGCAGACCCGTCTTCTTTTCAGTAGTACGGCACGTTCTGACATCGAGTCGGGAAAGAAAATACATATAACACACCAAACAGAACACGCCATAGACTTTCTCAATACTATCCCCCGGCCCAAGGTGCGAGACTTTTCATGCTTCTTAGTTTTTGGGGGGGGGTTTTTACATCCTCGAGGCTCTCCGTGGGAAGGAACGTCCGACTGCGGCATCCCAGAGTTCAGATTTTATATAAAAAACTAGGGATATAGTCAAACCTGAGCACCGGGAGAAGCTGCGTCCCCGTCTCCCGTAGATAATGCATTTTGAGAAGCTCCGAGAGGTACTCCACTATTTTGCTGTCCTCCGGGGCGAGTCCGAGCAGCTGCTGGAGAAAAGCGTTCCTCCGCCGGGCGATCGACTCCTCGCTTTCCTTGTCGCGGATCGGAAGGTGGACGTGGTGGCAGAAGGTGAAGAGGAAGGCTTTGGAGCAGAGCTGGGTCAGCATGCTCTGGACGTGCATGTAGTACGTGCTGCCCTTCCGGATCTGAGTGCGGTGGTCGGCCATGCGATGGAGGAGCGAGCCCTTATAGACGGGACAGCGTAGGGTTTTGTTGTCCGCGTCCAAGATGCTGGTGTACCGGCTGTAGCGATGCAGGATGTGGGCGCCAGACGGAGAAAGTCCTCTATGGTAAAAACAATTTAAAAAATCATATACTGTATAAATGTAAAAATAAAAAGACTTAATTCAAACAAATAACCAGAATGAAAAGTCTCCCAGGGACATGTATGCCTGTACCGGGGAACTCTCCGGAGGAACCCCCGGGTTGCGGCGTTGCCCCCCACTTCCTATCCAAACATTGCATGCGGGACCCCCCCCGACGCAACCCGCATCCTGAAAAGGGAAGACTGAGTAGCTGAAGGAATCTATCACTTTTTATTAAAAATGATGCCGTTTTGTTATTTGTACTCTTCCTTTACAGGAGATCGAACAACATGCGCGCACAGAACCCCAACGCGCTTCTCCCCAGAAGCTAAGAATCGGAAAAGAAAAATAGTAAAAAAAAAAAAAAACCTGACAATTAAAAAGTACTTTTTGCGTACATGTTTAGGATTTTACCATAATTGTCTAAATTAGAAACACTTGTAAGTGGGAACCTGACCGTTCTCAAAACCTTTTGATGGCTCTCGTGTTGGGCTGAAACTCACCCCAGCCAGCACCAAAAGTGAATCAGGAACGCGTCGCACACAGAAATTAAGGGAATTTCTTCTTTGTTTCATTTCCCTTTTCTCACTCAATAACCTCCCCGCTTGCTTTTCGTTTCGCACGATGTTTACTCAAAGCTTCACCTACTAAGGCTTTATCTTGCTGTATTGCTGTTACCGGCACAATGTTTGGCCGCCGACGTGAAACGCTCACCTGTCTACAAAATGTAAATTTCCACAAATATAGGCTATTGGCACATATAGAATGTAGCAATTATATACTATAGAACCCCTCCCTTTTAATTCAATGAGCGAATTCCCTGTAATTATTCGTCAAACAGGAGTATCGCTGACCTACATATAGGAGGATAAACATAAGCTGGGTGTTGCAAATACTTTAAATACTTTCCCAACATATAGATTTAATATACGTTAATGGAGGTGATTTCAGATCTATACCCATAGTAAGAGATCGTCGACGGATGATAAACGTAAACAGCCCACGATGTTTTTCGAGGGGAAGTGACATTCATACACCCTTTTCCGATTGTAAGATGAATGAACACATTCACAGACCGATCGCGCAAACGTTTCACATAGAAAGGCTTCTGTTTTACACCAAATACTTTACCTCTGAAGTCCAATCAGCTTCCACTTTTGGAAGTCCGTTATGTGCAGCGGGGACGTGACCCACGGCTTTACCGGTTTGGCATCGTGTCCACAATTAGGGACAAATATAGACAAAGCAGTCACCAGCCTTTTCACAAAGGCCTCCTCTTCTCCCAGAACCACGAGAGTCCTCCCGCTCAGAAGAGAATATATGGCGGGATGGGCGAAGGGGTACTGCCTGATAAACATTAGCGCGTTCTGCCCGGCTTTCCTCTTGTGCCGTTCGGTGACGCCGATAACAGGAGGCGGGGAAGGGGTTCTATCCGAACAAGTGGACGCGCTGCTCCTATGACTTGCAGAATCCGAATGCTCTTCGAGAGCCATTCGTTTGGCTTCCCTGATACTTAGTAAATGACCGGACTCTGGCTCAGGTGTGGACAGTCCGCTTTCATTAGGAAGATTCCCAACCTCGTCCACCGATAGCTTCACCTGAAAACCTCCATCCGAGGGTCTGCATGGCTGTGGCGGGACACTAACCACAACGTCACCTCCGCCGGTCTCCAGAGATAGGCCTTCCGCTTCCGCCACGATGTCCGAATTATCTGAACCGATGCAGCAAGCCGGGTCTACTGGAAAGTCATCGAGATGAGCTTGGACCTTCTCAACGGGAGTAGAACTGCAAGGTGGATCTCCACCTTCCTCATCTAAATACGGCTCCTCTTCATTGATAACAATTTGGTAAGCGGCTCTGAAATCCTCGGGTATGACCGTCTCGGACGTACACATGCTAAGCACCTCGATGCTGTCCTCGCTAATGGTTCTCCTGCCGGCCGCTTTCCTCCTCGGCGGCTGCGGACTAGAATTCAGCCTAATGCACGGCTGGCTTTCTGAATGAACGACCAACGAGGTGGACCTTTCCGTCCGCAAAACCTCGATGCTTTCACCGCTGCTCACGCTCCCTTTCATATCCACATCAAGGCATTCTGCGTTCTCCCCGCTGTCACAGACACCATGGTCGGGTTCTTCCGCGTGACTATCTCCGGTAAACAGGTCTGGCTCGATTTTAATAGGGACGGACTCCACGCTCGACTTGTACGTCTCCAAACTCGTGGCGGGTTTGAGGCTTTCGGGCTCCTCTAAGAACCCGGAATTTTGCAAACTTTGAGAAACATCAAGCTTATCAACGTAATGCTTGGCGGACGCCTTCGCGTTCCACATCGACACATCTTCGAATAAAAAGTTCGTAATTGTTTGCTGCTCTAGAAGTGCTTTATCAAGGTGACTCATGAGTATATAACTCACGTCGCCCCTGTATCTCTTCTCTACGCTGGTTAGCAAGTCCACCGTCTGCGTAAAGAAATAAATATCGACAAGTTCCTCTAAGGTTTTCATTTTTTTATCGAAGCATTTGGCCGATTTGGCTTTTATGAACTTGGGAGTGTAGGACGGTCTCAACGGAAACACAGTCTCCCCTCGCGAGGGGTTCAGCTCGGGTTCGGAAGCCGGTAACGGCTCCTGAGACTCATCGGTAACCGGCGCGTCGTGCGAACACTCTGGCACGTATGGTTGGAAGTCACTGGCGTTCAGCTTTCTGTACGGGTAGGACTGTATTTGTCTCAATAAGTCCCGATGCTCGATGATTGACTTCTCCACGTTGGCGAGTTCGTTGGCTTTCTCGATGGCCTGAGTGGTGTAGAAACCCTTGTCGTCCGTCTTCATCTGTTCTTCCAAATGAGCCTGGAGCACGGATCTGGTGTAATCCAGATCTTTAAGCTTCTTCTCCAGCTCGTTGGCAAACGCCTTCCGGTTCCCCGTCTTCAGGCAGTCGGACGCCTTGGAGAAGTCATTAGAAAGCTCCAGAAACTGCTGCATGATCTTCTCTTCATCGGTGGAGATGTAAGCCATGCAGAAGGGCCTGACGAAGCCCCGCGCCTCCAGGTCGTACAGCGTCAGATGGTGGACGTAGGCAAATGCCCCTTCCTTAGAGTCCCCGAGGACCACCTTGGAGTCCTCCACAAAGTTCAGCTTGGGATAAGAGGAGCCAGGCGGGTGGCCGACGAAGGAGGCTTGGTAGTCCACCGACATGATGCGCAAGGAAAAATAGTTCAGGTCGAAGACGCCTTGGACCCTCTGGTCGTCGGGGATGGTTAGTAAGGGCTGGGGCCCAACCTGCTCAGAGAACTCGGAGATGAGGATGAAGTCCCTGCTGAATTTGGCTCCCGAGAGCCTGGACCAGGGGCTGCTGTCTGGGTCAGTGAAAGGGAAGAGTGGTACCGAGTATTCCTCGGGCAGCCCCGGCGAGCTCTGCAACTGCTCCTCATACTCTTCCTCCCTGGTAAAAGCCACCAGATCCGGGGATCCAATCATCCTCCCAGTCGGGAAATCCTTAGCTCTCTTTACCAGACCCAATGCACCTAGCGATCTCTCGAAAAACACCTCACAGGGAGGAAGCCATCTTGGAAGATGGAACACGTGACCTCTTGTTGACGTCACGCCCCGTCCCTGAAACAGGCGACCACTGCGAAATATACGACGAACACCTCAGGAGAATAAAACCGAGAACTCCCGGGAGCCGGTACTCCCGAACACTTGTAAGGTTTACCCCGAGAGGCGGTCGCTACTGGGAAAACAGCGGAGCAATGCATGACGGGAGTTGTAGTTCGACTTGTTGCTTGGATCACATGACTCACTGTTCAGCCTCAGCAGCCGCTGACTGTCTACGGAAGCCGAGGAAGCTCGGACGGCGTAGGGAAGCAACACACTCTGCGCGGGAAAAGGGAGTTAATACTTTGTATCGCTCTATGCCATGTGTCACAGCAGCAGGTATTATACCCGGTAGAGCTGCGGACCGGAGGGTACCGTGATCACTACAACCAGAGGGGGGATAATTAAGGTATATCAGTGATAAATCGATTCTATCTGTGATCCGAGCTGGGCTGTCGTAGGGCTTGGGGGTATCTGTCACATGCTGCCCCCCCCGTTTCCTGTGACTTTAAATATTCAGAAGAGGGGTTAATGCCGGGGGTCTGATGCTTTGAGATCAGCATGCCAGGGGCCACATCCCAATAATAATAATAATAATAATTACTGTTGTTATTGTCACCAGGTGTTGGTGCAGGTAGTAAATATGAGGGTCTCCTATCTTTTGCCTTCTTTTTTTTTCTCCTTCCACTGGGGGAAAATGCTAAATGTGGAGCAATCACCATGGCAACTAATAGAATGTTGCCCCTAACTGCTTCTCATTCAGCACTTTGCCTCACAGCTGCCCCCTAACCCCAACCCCCAGGCAGTTTTGAATTTGATCTTAACTTATCATCATGTTTCCGGAACACATTAACCCTTTATTTTATTGCCAAGTAAATATAATATGTAAAATGACCCAAAATCTGGTGCAGCTGTTACGACATGTAGATTTATTGAACGCCAACCTATATATGTGTGTCTCAATCTATAAAGGGGATGATCGTTATAATTAATATTATTTATTATAAATGTATTTAATTTATTATTATCAATCGTAATAACTATAGAAGCGAAAACACGGAATGGGTTAATAAGACGTAAATACGAGCCTGTCGTGTGGAGCTGTCATTCTTTACTCCGTGATGGAGCGATCACGCCTGTATACTCGCAGCATACGTGTTAAAGTCCCGGTTTATGAGACAATAAGGAATCTTCCGTAGAAATTAATAACGAAGCTCGCCGGTGATACGCTGCGTTAACGATTTTTTTGATTTTTCTGTTATTTATTTTTATTTTTTTAATTGTAGATTTTTATTTTTTTTTCTTCACTATAGATCCAGTGTTATTCTAGTCTAGTGGATCTGCTTATGTTGCGCTGATATAACTAACGGATCTCTATTGACTTCTATCCGTAGGCGACCTTTGACCTTCCCGGCCGGACTGACTCCGTGAGCGAGTCTGCGCATGGACATGATTATTCCTGGTGCCGAGAATGCCGCTCGCTGCCGGGGATGATTTTTCAGACGGGTATCTCTGCGTTTAGTAAGCTCAGGATTGCTGCGCGTTCTCTGATTCGCTTGTGCTCCACGGGGCCCGCAGACATGACCCTGAGGGGCCCGGTCCAGAAGGTTCTGTGCGTCGCCGAGAAGAATGATGCGGCTAAGGGGGTCGCGGATATCATGTCCAACAGCAGGATGAGACGGGTGAGCAGCCTTTATGTTTTACATGTGATATTGAAACCGATACTAACATTGGCCACTGAATTAAAAAAAAAATACATAATTAAATTATAATTTATTTTAAAAAAATTAAATTAAAAATTTCTAAAAAAAAAAAAAAAAATATTTAAAAAAATATATAATATAGAATATATAAAAATGTTATAAAATGTATTCTTTATTATAATTTCTGTTCTGCCGACAGCTTGGTAAATTTTTTTTTTTTTCTCTGATCCAGAGAGAAGGTTATTCCAAGTTCAACAAGATATACGAATATGAATATAATTTGTTTGGAAGGGTAAGAGAATTATTGCGAGCTGACGGGAGTGCGAGACGTCGTGTTCTCGAGCGCTTGCGGGTTCCAGGTGTTCCGTGTTCCGCGTCCGGCAGCCTCGCGGAGATTAATCCGTGTTTTGCTGTTCTGCAGGACGTCGCCGTGGTGATGACCTCCGTGTCGGGACATTTGCTGGCGCTCGACTTCCAGAGTCATCTGAAAAAATGGTTGGTATGAAGCAGACGGAGCCAGAAAAACACTTTATCTAATTTATGATGCTTTATAAGGAAATATCCAGAGATCCTGAAGTCATGTTTTTTTGAACTACTGTTCATAAATTTGGGGTCATTCAGCTATTTTTATGGAAAACAAGGAAATTTCTGGTTTCTAATCATCAATTAGCCTTTTAAACTTAAACTTGGATCAGCGAACACAACGTTCCATTAGAACACAGGAGTGATGGGAGTGATAAAGGGCCGTTGGAACACAGGAGTGATGGGAGTGATAAAGGGCCATTGGAACACAGGAGTGATGGGAGTGATAAAGGGCCATTGGAACACAAGAGTGATGGGAGTGATAAAGGGCCATTGGAACACAGGAGTGATGGGAGTGATAAAGGGCCATTGGAACACAGGAGTGATGGGAGTGATAAAGGGCCATTGGAACACAGGAGTGATGGGAGTGATAAAGGGCCACTGGAACACAGGAGTGATGGGAGTGATAAAGGGCCATTGGAACACAGGAGTCATGGGAGTGATAAAGGGCCATTGGAACACAGGAGTGATGGGAGTGATAAAGGGCCATTGGAACACAGGAGTGATGGGAGTGATAAAGGGCCATTGGAACACAGGAGTGATGGGAGTGATAAAGGGCCATTGGAACACAGGAGTGATGGGAGTGATAAAGGGCCATTGGAACACAGGCGTTGTCTTCTTGCTGCTTTTATCTGCCATTACTGTAGAGGGCGCTGTTCTGTATACGTGTTTCTTGTTTTAGGCACAGCTGTAACCCCGTGTCGCTGTTTGATGCTGAAGTTGAGAAGTATTGCCCTGATGACTTTGTTAACATAAAGGTACGGCCAGACAAGGCAGGAACACTGTATATAGCGCTGGGGGGTTATATTACTTTATATTGCGCTGGGGGGTTATTACTGGATATTGTTTTCCATGGGACTCTCTTAGTAAACTGTGAGCTCGAGCGCTTGCTTTGAGTTCCTTACAATACCAGCACATGGCTGCGGATCTCATGGTGACCGAAGCTCCTGCGTCTCTAATTTCAGAGGACTCTGGAACGTGAGGTTCGGCAGTGCCAGGCGCTTATCATATGGACAGATTGTGACAGAGAGGGAGAGAATATCGGCTTTGAGATCATACATGTGTGCAAAGCAGGTATGCAGCTGGGCGAGTGCGTATAAGTGTACTGGTGTAAGGGGGTGATAGATAAGTGGAATTGCCTGCCAGCAGAAGTGGTAGAGGGTAATACAGTGAGGGTATTAAACATGCATGGGATAGACATACGGCTCCTGAATCTAAGACGAGACCAACGACTGATTAAGGTTTGAGTCTTTACAGGGGGAGAAACGGGCGACTAGACGGGGGCCGATTGGGGCCAATCTGCTGGCAGGTTCTACTTTTCTACCCAATTTTAGTGTGTTGTTCTGCCAAATTCCCTTTAAAACCATATAGGGGGAATTACGTTTATTTATGGGGTTATTTATATTTTTCCGCTCACATTTTCTCTTCCTACGTTTTTATTATTTTCTTTGCAGTGAAACCAAACCTGCAGGTGTTCAGGGCTCGGTTTTCGGAGATCACCCCCCGTTCGATCCGAATGGCCTGCGAGAACCTGGTGCAGCCCGACCAGAACGTCAGCGATGCCGTGGACGTCAGGATGGAGCTTGACCTCCGGATAGGTGGGCGACCATCGCTGCCCTCGTAGGACGTCATTCCTCTGCCTCCAGTGTTTGAGACTCCCGGAGCTCCGAGGACTCCTTTTGGGTCATTTAACCGTGTTTCGCTCGGAGTCTCGTGGAGTCCCGTAGGTCCGCGGGGGGTTATTGAAGTCCGTCTCGTGTCTCGCTCAGGTGCCGCCTTCACCCGATTCCAGACTCTTCGCCTCCAGAAGATCTTCCCCTCGGTGCTCTCCAACCAGCTCATCAGCTACGGCAGCTGCCAGTTCCCCACGCTGGGGTTCGTGGTGGAGAGATTTAAGGCGATTCAGGCCTTTATCCCGGAAACCTTCTACAAGATCAAAGGTAGAAGCGACAACGCGTGACGTTCAAAAACTACCCATGAGCCGTAAGAGGCCATTTATTTATTTATTATCGTGCGCTCATATACCGGGAATCGATACGCCATTTTTAGTGTTCTCCATGCGCAAGATGGTCAAACTAATTATAAGGCAGTATTGTATATGGATCTCTGTCGTTGTTACAGATACCTAGACGTCCTAAAATAAAGGATCTTTATTTTATAAATTATCTTTTTTTTTTTTCCTGGTCAAAAAGTACATTCTCGATAACGTTGTCCAGAGTTTCTATTGTTCGCGGAGAGTCGGCGTATGTTCTGAAAGCTGCCGCTTCTCTTTGTTCCAACGTATCCATGAAACGTTTTATATCTTTGTGCTCTGCTAACCCCCGTGCCGTCGCTTTGTGTCCACCAGTGACTCACGAGCACGAAGACGGGAATGTGGATTTCAGCTGGAAGCGGAACCGTCTCTTTAATCACACGGCCTGCCTGGTTCTCTACCAGATCTGCATGGAGGTACGGGCTCTGACACTGCACACGACGCCAAACCGGGTCGGATGAGACGGTGAATCTCAGCGCATGTTTATTAAGAAATATCTTGATGCGTTTCTAGAATCCAACGGCGACCGTGGTGGAAGTGGGAAGCAAACCTAAGAGCAAGTGGAGGCCGGTGGCCCTTGACACCGTGGTAAGTGCCATGGGGGGGCCTTGTGAGCTGTCGGCATTTCTCCATCCATTTCTCTAGTGGCTTAGAGCAAGTCTGTCGCTTACAAAGAATTGAGTTGGAGACGTCTACAGTAGTTGTGACATCACCCTCGATCCTAATTTGCAAATCCTTAGCGAAGGGCCGTTAATTTGCATATGAGGTCATCATAATGGTAGTGCGTGCAGATCTACGGTTTCTCCTTTTCTTCTTTCTTCTTCCTTTACAAATCGCCCCAAATTGGTGATGGTGGTTCCCCCGTGAGGTTGTCCCTCTCAGTAGTAGAGGGGTTAATGACACATTATTGGGACAAAGGAAGAACGAGGGCTCTCCAATTTACTATTAACTTCTTCCAATTGTTTTTCCGTCCGTCCAGGAGCTGGAAAAGCTGGCTTCTCGCAAACTGAAAATCTCAGCCAAGGAGACCATGAAGGTCGCTGAAAAGCTCTACACGCAAGGGTAACGCTCTCCTCTTACACGTTATTCTATAATTTCAATAATGTTATAAATATTTAATATTAAAGATCTATTGAAAAATGGATGACAGCCAATTAGATTGGGGGGGGAAATAAATAGCACAGTAGGCAAAACGGCCAATGATGTGCCAAGCCGTGGTCACATGGGGCTTCTGGCTTTAAAGGGATTAAAGACCTTATGGGTACGCCAGCTTCGAACACCCTTACACCCGCACGTGGCAGATTGATATTGTCGGTAGGTACCTGGCGATGTGTTCTAGGTAGGTAGAGCTGGAAACCCATACGTTTTTGCGGGGTGTCCCTTAGCCCCCCGTTCTCTCAAATCTCAAGCCGCTGAATTTCACGAATCCCCGTCTTGCTTTTCAGTTACATCAGTTACCCCCGTACCGAGACGAACATTTTCCCGAAGGACCTGAACCTGACGTCTCTCGTCGAGCAGCAGACCCAGGACTCTCAGTGGGGGAACTTCGCTCAGCGCATTCTGGATAGGGGTGGGCCGACTCCTCGCAATGGAACCAAATCAGATCAGGCTCACCCTCCCATTCACCCCACTAAATACGCTGGGAATTTACAGGTGGGCAAGCGCGTTCATCCTCATCAGGCCTTACGGCGAGGGTGAAACTCAACAAATGGGAGTCTGATTGCTCTACAGAGAGGCAGTAAATAGGAGAGGCTGTTTGCACCATGCAGGGTACTGGGTCCCTTTATTGTTGTTACTATATTTTCTTTGACAAAGGCTTATTATTTTCAAAGTTCACTCATCTCTTAGGGAGTATGTAATGTGATAGCGGTCCTTACTAACTTGCTGTTTTCAGTATGTGAATTATTATTCCTCCCCATTAAGTTATCGCTAGTTCAGGGAGAAGGGAGAGAACTTCAGGACAGGAAGCCGAGCGGATAATTCTGGCTCTGCCACAGGCTGCTTCTGAAGTAATCTGAACAGGACCTGACTTTTATTTTCCCGCGCAGGGGAATGAACAGCGTATCTACGAGTTCATAGTGCGCCACTTCCTCGCTTGCTGCTCGCAGGATGCCCAGGGCCAGGAGACCACCGTAGAAATCGACATCGCGGCGGAGCGGTTTGTAGCTCATGGGCTGATGATCATTGCCAGGAACTATCTTGATGTTTATCCGTATGACAAATGGAACACTAAGGTGATTAATAGGGTGGGAAAAAAAGTGTATAAATATATATTAACCCCTAAACAACCAATGACGTGCCATGCACGACACGGAAAAACAGACACTTACGGACCAGTGATGGCATTAAACGGGGAAAAAAACAGCTAATCACGAGCACCGCAAAAGTGTTAAAACAGCCATGGTCACGAAGGGTACTTAAGGGGTTAAAAATGTCCTGTTTATTTACATTTTAGTACAGTCATACCGTTTCTCTTTAAGTTTGGATGCTTGTTATCCCCAAACCTCTGAAAAAAATTATTATTTATGTCGCTTTGTGTCCTTTCAGAGTATTGAGTATTAGAATGTTAGACGTTCAGATTTTTAGTAGAATCCAGATTTTTTAACGTTGTGGTGTTTCAGTGTTCCATCCTCTTTCTGGTGTTCTAGATCATTCCGGTGTACGAGATGGGGTCCACGTTTCAGCCAACCACAGTGGAGATGGTGGATGGAGAGACGAGCCCCCCGCAGCTTCTAACAGAGGCCGATCTCATCTCTCTGATGGAGAAGCACGGGATCGGTAAGTCGCTGGTCCTGTCGGTCTTCAGACTCTCGCCTCTGTTCCTCGTTGGCACTGGAAAAACTTTCATTTGAAGCCTTTAATGCCTAAGTTTCCGTGCCCCCTTCGCAGGTACTGATGCCACACACGCCGAGCACATTGAGACCATCAAATCGCGCATGTATGTAGGGCTCACGGCAGAGCAAAGGTTCCTCCCCGGAGAGCTGGGAATGGGCCTGGTGGAAGGTGAAGCAACGCATTGTGAACGTGGTGGAATGTATGGATCGACAATACGTTTCCGCTCATTAAATAATCTCTTACCCGTCTGTAGGTTACGATTCCATGGGCTTCGAGATGTCCAAGCCAGACCTGCGTGCCGAGCTGGAGTCTGATCTGAAACTGGTCAGCGAAGGGAGAAAGGACAAATTCACCGTCCTTAGGCAGCAAGTTCAGAAGTATAAGCAGGTCTTCGTAGAGGCGGTTGAAAAGGCTAACAGGTAGGTTCCTGCGTATTGTCACCGCTTGAGAAGAATGGTGGGTCGATGATCCCAAGTCCTCCCTCATCTTATGTCGGTGGGAATTGGATAGAAGCTTGGACATCGCAGGCGGGAGGATAGACAGCAAGGGAATGGGCAGAGATTTATGCCTCTTGGCTGGTATTTACCAAAGAACCAGATCTTGGCCATAACCCTTAGACCTTTGAGTGCAAACCAGTTGTGAAGAGTAGTTTGAGCATCTCCAGTGTTTGTAAACCAGTTGTATTGATAATTAACCCCTTTCCTCTCTTGCTCTTTGTCAGGCTGGATCAAGCCCTGTCTCAGTACTTTGGACAGGCGGCACAGCTGGTGGAGCAGCAGGAGATCTACGCGGAGACCCCGCTACCCGTGCGGAAATGCCCCCAATGCTCCCGGGACATGGTCCTGAAAACCAAAAGAGATGGAGGGTCGGTCACCTGACATGCTGTGCCATGGCAATCCTGAAATCCCTTTATCTACCCTAAATCTCAGGGTCTTAACCCATCGGAGATATTATATCTGTGAACGCCTGCGCGACTCCCGTAATGTGATCTAATCATTCCGGCTCTTCGTAGGTTCTTCATATCATGCGTCGGGTACCCAAGCTGTAAGTCGGCCATCTGGTTCCCCAGTTCGGTCCTCGAGGTTTCACGGGATGATAGTGTTTGCAGCGTCTGCCGGCCTCATCCTGTCCACAGGTGAGTTACGGTCGAGATCCTTTGTTTTAGGACGTCTAGGTATCTGTAACAATCGTTTGAGGAACTTTCTAACTAATAAAATATCACTTATTACTAAAAGGGAAACTTTGTAGCCGATGATAAGAACCCTTTTCTCTTTAGTCTGTGAGCAGGGAGTATGGGGATCATGGAAAGGGACCTCGGCCATAAAGTCCTTGGTCTTCCTCGCTGGGACCGAGAATAAGAATGTCCCTGTTTAGGGCAACTTCATCTTTTAACCCCTTCATGACAAAGCTTGTACATGTGCTGGCTCACAATGCATTGTTTTAAATGGGTTTAAGGACGACCCATTGTCCTTAAGGGGTTAAACTATGAGAAGGGGCTGGCTGTGTGTCACGGATGACCTGTTTTGCCCTTGCAGGCTGAAGATGAAGTTTAAGAGGGGCAGTGTCCCTCCCCTCATGCCCCTGGAGTTCGTTGGCTGCATTGGCGGCTGCGATGAGACGCTGAGAGAGATTCTGGACCTGAAATATCTAAACGGTGGAAGCAGAGGGTCCCGGGCCGACCCGCCGGGGGCTAACCACGTGCAGGTGAATCCGACCGGCAACCGCACGGGGAACAGCCGAGGCGGGCAGAGCAGGCAGCTGCCAGCCAGGAGGGAAAGGAACTCTGTTACGGTGACACCTGCTGCCCCAAGACGGCCACCTGACCCCAGCCCCAGCAGCGGGGGCAACGAAGTGGTCTGTAACTGCGGTGTAACTGCCGTCCAGCTCACCGTACGGAAGGAGGGACCCAATCAGGGTCGCCCGTTCTACAAGTGCGACGGAGGAGCTTGCAACTTCTTCCTGTGGGCTGACGAAGAGGGGGGAGCGAGTAGAGGTGCGCCGGCGGGACCATCTTCCGGGGGGCGTCCGTCTGGCGCGTTCAGCAGCCCCATGGCGGCCGGTGACGGCTTCAGGTCTGGAGGGACCGCCGGCGATTCAGGAGGAGAGGCTACCTGTATGTGCAATCAGGCGGCGGTCACCCGCACCGTGCTGAAGGATGGAGCCAACAAAGGGCGACAGTTCCATACGTGCGCCAAACCCCGGGAGCAGCAGTGCGGCTTCTTCCAGTGGGCCGACGAGAACGTTGCTCCAGGTGAGCCCCCGGGTGATGAGGTTTGAGGAACCGTTCATTTATTTATTTTATAGTTCCAGCTTTCTGATGGGATTTTTTTGCTCACACCTTCTCTTTCAGGTCCTTCCACCAGCTTCCCCAACGCATTTGGAGGCTCAGCAAACCCACAGAGAGGATCGGGGGCAAAAAATAAGCGGCCGGACTACGGTTCATCAGACAGGGGTCCCACTGCTAAGAAACAGAGGACGTGCGGAATTTGTCATCAGCCCGGACACAATCGGACCAACTGCCCCCAAAACAGATGACGGAGGAGGGGGGGGTCTCCGTGAAGGGCGGCCATCTTTTTGTGTAGTAGTTTTCTGTACATAAATCAGACTTTAAGCCCCGCTTTTAAATCTCGCTTTATTTTTTTATAGATATTTCCCCTTATTGGTCGTACAACACGGGGTTTGTATAGATGTGGCGGCATCATTGAAGGCGGCCGCCTAACTTTACCGTCTGGGGCCCCTGTGAACTTTAACTAAATCCGGAAGGGAAGATAAAAGTTTTAACGGTTTTTAAGACGGTCGTTACGTTTGATGATTAGTGAGTTAGGAGCAGGATTGTTGGAGAAAGTTTTTATTTTACCGGCTTGGTGGGGTAATTGCCCCTTAGACAGCAGGGGGAGCCATAGGCTCAGCTATAGTCTTGCAGAGCATCATGGGAGCTGGAACATTACCTCTAAATTATAATATATATTATATGCATTTATTTACCATTATTTATATGACTGCTGTAACTCTTTGATGGCCGATTCATTCTTGGCTCCGTTCTCTCCAGTGCCAAACGATGGAGAGCTCCGGTATATGGCGCTTCGTAAATTCTATTTTTTTCATTTTTCACATTGTTTCCCTTTATATGTTTTAAAATTATCTAAATAAAATCTTTGAACGTTATATTAGTAGCAAAAAGCATTTTCTTTTTATAATGTATATAGCGCCATCATATTCCATAGCAATGTAAGCAATACCACTCTCCCAAAGGGAAGAAAGAGTAAGCTGTGATTCGGCGCAGACGCAGAAGACACTTATCCGGAGCAGAAATATTGGGGATTCCGTAACTTTACAGCCATATATATCGCTTCGCCCCCAACGTCAAAATACCCCGATTTCGTTAAGTCCTATCTGATTTTTCATGGCTAGATTACTTACAACCTCTCTGGACGTCATTAACCTTTGCTTACCCTATGACCCTTTTGGTACGTTCACAGAAGATTTGGGATATATTCCTATAGAAAGTTCAGGGGTGCAGCCATGTGATCGTTGTATTGACCAATCGCAGTGATTCGCATGACTTTCATCTTTATAATCTGCGGTGCAGGAAAGAGCACCGAGTTGTCAAAACCCACATTACACCACCAAATATAACGTTTAACCCATTGAGCACCCCCCCATCCTTAAAAACAAAAATATATATATGATTTTATAAAACATTTGCTGTATTTTAAGTTTAAGGTTGGTGGGTGGCGAGAGGGAACTGCGGACAGTAGGTTATGGAGGGAGATTTTATAGGCTATACATATATATTATATAGATATACCGTATATGTACTGTGTGTGTGTATATATATATTATATATATATAATGACACTTTTACAACACTGATGTTTCATCCAACGAAGCCACGCTTACAAGGCCGATGGAACCTGTATCGGTGCCCAAGGGACACGGTGGTCCCAGAAATACCCCCATTTACTGCGACTCAACGCATCACATGCAGTATGGAGCCAGCTTTCCCTCCGGCAGAATCCCAGTCACATGATGCGGTCGGCCGCGGGAGATCGGGATTCCGTCCAGGGTTTGGAAAGTATGACTTGCACGTAATGTTCTTATTTAGTCTGCAACCCTAAAATACAGCTCAGCGTCTGCGATTACTGCCAAATAATTAGGAAAGTGAAGTGATCGGGGAACCCGGAGCTTTAAAAGCCTATAGAGCAGCATTGGGCCCTCTGCCTAGAACCAGCCCCATAGGCCGCCCACCAGCTCTTACATCACAAATATGGCTGATGAGATAATAAATGGATTTTAACGCGGCCTAAACCAGTCAGAGGATCTCCCCAAACGGCCCATGATCCCTACTACCCACAAAAGCGGGACAGTACACAAACATCAAGACTGCCCTGTAAAAAACAGGGCTGTTGGGAGATATATATGTATGTCATGTTTCTGAAAGCCCTTTGGTAGCAAACGGTTTAAACGCCGAGACCCGCAACAATAAACCGAAAATAACTGAAATGACGAGGCCGTCCACGCGAACCTTTATTATCACAATTTAGTTTTATTTTTAAAAAATAAAGACAGACTTTCACACAGCAAAAGCCACAAGAGATTCAGCTCAACACCAACACGCGATGGAGCTACGGAAAAACATACACGCATTAAATTAACCCCTTCTGTGCCCTACGGCCCACCATATTCATTGCACCCCCCCCCACTATTCTTACGGTAAAACGGTATCAAAAATAGATGAATCTGAATGTTGAAAACTAACGACAGCTTTAGAGACCCCGGCAGCTTGGCACACGCTAGATCCATTCTCAGACCAAAAACAAACTCCAGTCCAGAGGGGCCGCTCCGGTCCGGGATATCACAGTAATACTTGGCACATGGCGATCGTCATCGGAACGCTGGGTCATTAAAGAACTATTAAAAGTCTGGGAACGCGTCGGCACCATCATCTATTTACAGACGATTCCTGATTTAACAGTGTCTGGGTTTAAAGTCCTTCCTTGGGGGTATTCAACTACTTTAATGGGGGGCATTTGCAAAAAAAAAAAAACAAAAATAAGCCCTAGAGTGTTCAGTTTTCCCAGTAAAAGGTTAGATTGGGTCAGTAAGGAGAGCAACCCCCAATGATTAAGCAGCAGGTACAGGAGAGACGAGTATCTGCTCCTTAATGAAAGGTTAGAGGACTCGATGATTGGGCAGCTGTACAGAACTAAAAGTTAAAGTGCCCCCGAGTGTAGACCACCGAACTCTCTTCTTTTAAATAATGTGCATATTTTATTTGAAAGTGACGTGCAACTTCCTACCATAAAGCAGCGAACCCTTAAACCCGGCCTTCTAGAGCTTCCTATAGGCCGCGCTGTGAGGACGCTATCCCTGCTTGGGAACAGGTGATTTCGACTGGCCCACCTGGGCTCAAGCAGGATGAGCTTTAATTCAGAACTCGTAAGCAGCTCTTGGAAGACGGACTCCGGGGATCCTGCCAATAAAACAGGAAGGCGGTTAGGGAATGACTCCCATGACTGTCAGCCGGGAAGCCGAGCACTATGGGATCAGTGCAAAATAAAATCATGTGCCTCTGCCCTAAGGGGAAAAAATAGAAAAAATAAAAATAATAAAAATAGGAGAATTTAAACAAAAAACAAAACAAAACCCCAAATCATGTAATTCACATACCTAGTGTATGACGTGGATGAGCATTAAAAAATATGGGAAATAAAATCCATAACCAATATCGCACAGCCGCCTGAACCCAAACAGGGCTAACAGAATTAGAATTCCAGTGCTAACTATGGAGCAGTCACCTAGAACATCCCCCACGATTGCCATGGTAACTGCCCCACAGAAAATATGACCCATAATATTGTGTTAGAGACAAAAAAAAAAAAGTAATAAATGGCTGAGTTGATCTTTCATTCTTCCAAATACAGCTCCCAAGAGGAACAAAAACATACAGGAAAAAACTAAATTAAAAATATGCAGTTTCTCCATTGTTTGCCTTTTTAGACAATATTCAAATACACAAAACTAACCCCGTTAGGAGCAGCCGCTGGAGTTTCGTTAGTTATTTCTTGATTGGGATATTCTTTGCAATTCAGTAAACCAACAGAAATTTAACTCACGCTGATGATTTTCTATTTTTTCATAATTTTTCCTTCAGTCCTTTAGCAGACGGCACTTTTAAGGAGAGAATGCCCGATATTAGCGTTAACCTCACATAACAATATAGCTCTTTGCATTAAGAGCCGCTGAGAGGTCCATAGGGACATCACTGAACCAGTAACATGCTGGCAATAACGATAACCCTCCTCTGGGAGTAGGATCCTGTACAGACTCCTCCGCCCATAGACACTTAACACCTCATCTGCCAGAGAGCTTTCCCTAAGCGTAGCATCTCGCTTTAACCCTGCAGAGTGCCAACGGCCGGTTACTGCGCTGCTAGACACAGCTTATACTTAGAAAGGCAAGAAAAGAAAAATGGAACACATTGAAAGGACGTTTTATGCTCGAAATTCTAACCTTCCGAACATTTACCCCCGACGACGAGATGAAGACGATCAAATACTGAGTGTATTTAGAAGACAAGTAAACGAATATTAGATTTTAAACAGAATTATCTGATCTGAAAGCTACAAAGTCTCCAGCAGAAAGCAATCAGGGATTAATTAACACGTAAAGGTTATCCCTAACATGAGCTTAATGCATCAGAGGGGACCTCTGAAAAGTGCAGCGATTAAAGGGTTAACAGATTCTCAGAGCAGATCAAAGCCCCGGATTCACTTCTTCAAAGAAGAATCCGGATCGGTGAAAACCTGATACAGGCCGTATCCGAGCTCGTCGATGTCTTCCTCCCTTAAACAAGAGAACAAGTTCACGTTGCCGTTGAAGTAGCCGGGCAGAAAGCCTTTGTCTAAGTAACCGATCAGTTCCTCCAACACCTGCAGGAACCGGTCGGCCAGGTCGGGCTGCGTCCAATCGGACGTCTCGTTACTGAGGTGCAAGATGACGTTTCTCAAGCAGGCGGCCGGCAGCTGCCTCAGGGACGGGTTCTGTCGGCAGATTCCGTGGAGGATCTGGAGGCAGGGCAGCCTGACCCCCGAATCGGCGCCGTCCAGTTCCTGCAATAGCCTGGCTTCTTCGTCGTAGAAGCTTTGATGCCAGAGGTTTTCCGCGGGGGCGTTAGGGTGGTGGTGGGCGAGGAGGACCGTGTCCTTGGCGGCCACCATTGGGAGGATGTGGATAATCATGTGGAAGTCGGAGTGGGTCACTTCCAGTTTAAGGTCATCGGGGGCTATAACTGGCTGTATGACGCACTCCAGCATGGTCCCGATCGCTGGCCAGTTGATGGATCCCACTAGAGTCTTGTGCAAGGATTCCACGACGGTCCTGGAGGAGAGGTATCCCCCGACCATGAACCTGTCCCAGGGGCTGCTGCCTCGGGCCGTGAATTCCATGTCCTCTCTCTTCACCATCCAAAACTGGGGCTCATTCAGGATCGTCTCGTGGCCCGGGATAAACCGCCACAGTTCTGGCTCCAAGACCAGAGGGAGCGTCAGGCCCGTGTGCTCTGAACAGCCGATGGGGAGACAGCTGCCTAGAGGGCCCCCTAGCTGCATGGCAGAGAACGGCATCTCCGGGTGTTTGGCGCGCAGAAAGTCCTGTAGCTCCGCCATGATGTCGAGCACCAGCCGGCATCCTGCCTGCTCCCGACGCTCTGAGGCGCCGGCGCAATGTCTGGAATAATCCAGCAGCCGCTCTTGCAGAGTGAAGCAAATGGGGGCTTTTTTCAGTTCATCGGCGGGTTTATCCTGCTCGGCACTCAACGGCTCTGAATGGGACAAAAAAAAATAAAAAAGAGAGAATAAGGAAAAAAAGAGATACACAAAAAAAACAACCACCTCAGATAACATTATTCACGAGGGTAATTTGCAGCCGCGAGGCAAGGGTTGGGGGGCAGCGAGCGCTGGTGGGCCGACCTGGAACTGGTTCGCCGGTCTCCTCCTGAGAAACAGGGACCCCGAGATCTATCCGCTTCGTCTTTCTGCTGAACTTGGGAGAGGTTTTCACCAAGACGGCTTCTTTCCACGTCTCCTCTAAGGATTTCTGCTCCGCTTTCTCATCCAGCTCTTTATCATCCGGAGGGGACGCTGCACGATCAATGAGCTGCGGGCGGAAGGAGAGGAATAATCATAATTTATATATATTCATGGAGAACGAGGACATTTCAAAGTGACCCCAAACTTTTGCGTGTATAAGAAGAAGAAAAAAAAACCTCCCCTAAAGTAACACGGATCTATCTCCACTACCCGGAGTGGGGCTCCGTCACTCACCCTTTTCACGGCCAGTGTTGCGATGCCCAACATGGCGGCTCCCCCGACCCCGAGCACCAGGCGGGCATTGGCCAGCAGGAAATCCACCACGCTGCCAACCCCGTTGTCGTTCTTCTTGCCTTTCTTCTGGAGCTGCAGGTCGGCCATCTTCAAGCTATCGAACTGCGCGAGGAGGAACAGAGAGAGTCCGTGAAGACATCAGAACAGAACCGGCGCCGGGTTTTATTAAAGCCCCACGGGGGGGCGTCGCGTCAGCCTCATCGGTCGTCAGAAAGCAAACCCGATAAAAAGCTGCTTCCCGATATCTTCGCGACCCCCAGTCGCCCAACAAACGCTGTGTTGTAATAGAACGGTGGGGGGGGGGCATTTATGATGCATCTGGAAAGAATTTGCAGAGTCGGCTTTTCACGCGACCCGCCGGTGCCAGTCGGGGAGGAGGGGGGGTTCCGCGGGGGGTCATGAAGCTGGACTCTCCAGGCGAGTAACATTTTAACGTTAACTTCTATCATTTACCCAATAAGTAACAGAATAACGTTACTGGCCGCTTTCAACTTATTATATATCTAGATAACGGGATTTATAGTTATTTATTGATTTATAAAGCACCACCATGCTCCATAGCGAAGTACAATGGGTGAACAGGGCATATGACAGGACGAAGAGGTAAGGAGGGCCCTGATCCAAGGAGCTTACTATCTAGTTGCGTGCCCCATGGCTGGTTTATAGCTCCCAGGAGGAAGGGAAGTGCTTACTCGCCTGCATGGACTCTGACACCGAGTATCAGCTCATGAAGTAGATGCGTCTCATCAGGACTCGCTGTGAGATCTCTGGTTTAACCCATTCTGTCCCGATTTCCCTGCCTTTTGGTAACCGCAGCGCTCAGGGGCCACCAACTCTGACCCCCCTAAAAGCACATCCTGGCCCTACTTGTTTGATGAGGCCCGGGGCCCATCATAGACTGCCTAGAAGCGCATGGACTACAGCTTCGGGGCCCCCACAGCACACGGACCCCTTCCTGATCAGCTCTACAGAAAGAGGGGGCACGCAACTTATTTAAATACCCCAAACACAAGGCGATGGGGGAGACGGGAGGGCCGAATTGGAGTCATCGCCTAAATATTTCACGCAGTTTGTGGACAACAGGTAGAGAGAGCGATCCAAAAAGGTGACTCACGAGTACTGATGAAAGTCCTGTTTACAATATAAAGTAACAGCCCCGGCTCAACCCCATCATATATATATAAACCCAGAACCTGGTGGCAGATCGGCCCCCATATGTAAAGACTCAAACCTTAATCAGTCATTGGTCTCGTCTTAGATTCAGGAGCCGTATGTCTATCCCATGCATGTTTAATACCCTCACTGTATTACCCTCTACCACCTCTGCTGGGAGGCTGTTCCCCTTATCTAGCACCCTCTCTGAGAAGTAAATCTTAGCTCTGAGCCTCTATCACTGGGGCTGGGCTGAGGGGTTATTTCAATCATGACATAAACAGGTAAATAACAGAAATATATCACACAGACATATAGAATGGATCATTATATTAACAAGCATTACATGTATGCGTTTTAGCATGTTACTCAGTCGCATGTAACTTCCAGCACACATTCCTCACATGAATCTACATGTCAATGTATTAACTCTTTGGGGTACATTCCCGACTCGTGACCCCCAGGAATGGTCCTGGCAGACACCCTCCCACCCGAAGAGCCCCACTCACCTGAGCGCGCCCTCGCCTGTCAGGGCCTCTGCCTGGTAGCGCACTCACTGTCACCGCCGTTAGGCCTCTGCCCGCACTCACCCCTGAGCTATGTCCGGGAAGCTGCGAACTCATCTCCCTGACCAATCACCAAGCGCGTTCTATGGCAAACGGCCAATCAGCCTCTTCGAGCAAATGCTCTAACCAATCAACGGCCTCCTTGGAGAGGTCTGGCCAATGAAAAGAGGCTACAGTTAAAAACAGTCTGGCGAAAAGAGAAAAAAGTTTCCTCAAAATAGAATCGATGCAGCCAATGAGCGTCCTGCTCGCGAGAACGTCGCGCTGTCGTCATCAGGAGGGCCTCGATACTGAGTTCAACTTAACCCTTTCGGCGTTTCTTAAACTTGAAAATAAACGGTGTTCATGTATTATGCATATTTAATCATATTGATTGACAGGTGTCTGTTCCGCTCCCTGTATAACACGGTCATCTATAATTCCTTAGCTTCATGTAACTTCAGTTTAGTGTTCCTTGTACCCTCCACCACCCATGATTGACAGCTCTTCTGACAGCCCCATCTTTCTCACACATTCAGTAGTGACAGTTGATTGTTACCCCCCCCCGCCTGACTTAATGCCCCTTAGTAACCCAGGGCACCATACTGATTGACAGCTCCCTTTTTAATCACCTTTATGTAACTTGTAAGACCCTCTACTCTTTGGTGCTGATTGACAGCCTTTATGATGATTGACAGACCCATTCTAATTGGCAGTGTTTTTTATGATTGACAGCTCCCATTCTGATTAACAGCCCCCATTTTCATTGACAGCTTTTTGGATGTGAAATACTCGGCAGCTGGCGCTGGTTAGCAGGGACCTGTAACTGTTCTGATACTCTGTCCCCGTCTCCGGCAATGAGAGCGTCAAGTGGGAGGGGCCTCCCTGTCTGCAGAGTTGGTTGTCTCCTGCGGGGGGCTGTACCTTAGGGTGGGTGGGGCTCTTCGTGTTTGGCTGACGGGAGGGGGCGTGGTTTGGCCGCTTCCTGCTGCTAAGTATAGTCCGAGTCAGACAGGAACACCCTGGCACCGGAACATGGCGGCCACCGGGGTGCTGCCCTTCATCAGAGGGGTGGACCTGAGCGGCAACGACTTCAAGGTGAGGGGGGCAGAGGCTTGGGGTATTAAAAGGGCCAGGGAGATAGGGCTAGGGGCAGATAAGGGGCAAGAATGGGTCCGGGGGCGCTAGGCAGGGCTTACCCTGGGTAAGTGAGGGGAGGGTTCATATCAAGGGGAGGGGTGTCTTTATTAACTTAATAGTTAAAACTACAATTCCCATCATCCATATTGGCAAAGTCATGGGGGGTAGAGTAATCGACAGCTGAGACTGATGAGAGTTGTATCCCAGAGAATAGGCATGCTGCAGTGTATAGTGGTGCTGAGTCCCTCCCACCCTCTGTCACTGCCTTATATTTAGTCCATCATGGCATGGTGACCCCAGGGGCAGCAGCTGGTGACACTCAGGAGTGCAGGTGCTTAGCAACAGGACACCCAGGAGGGGCAGAAACCTCCATTATTTTCTAAGAATAAGGGTTTTTAACTATTTTGCAGAATCTGCATTCTACCCCCTGCAACCAAGGGTTAACATTAAAGTGTACTTTGTTACAAAGAGCGGCTACGGCTTCTGATTGATTGACACCCTGCACTGAAGGGTTAATTATTAATTGTCCATAATGCAATATAAATGAACCCTCTCCTTACAAAATACAGGGACTGCTGGCAGGGTTTGGGGAGCCGGGGTGGCATCTGGTTTGGGCAGCGCCTGCCCCACCCCGGGGTGATTCACAGAGATCGTTATTGGTGGAAAGCGGCTCACGATTGTTGTTTAAAAATAGATTCTGGTTTAAAAAGTGATCTTATCACCTCGGCTGCTGGGGGGGAACGTGGCTCCTGATTGGATCATTCTGATCGTTGCTATGGCGACAAGACAACTTTTTAGACTTGCTATTTATACCAATGTAACCTCGGGTGAGGATATGTATGAAACATGATTTTGCGTCAAATGGTCTTATTCCCATAGCAACCAAAAGAAAGGTCCAGTCAGCCGGAGCATCCCGTCGGTTGTTATGGTGATGAGGCAAAATGTTACTGGAGAACTTGAAACAATGTCACAGGCAACAAAATTAATGTTTGAGTCTTTGCAGCAGAAAAAGGGGCTGACTAGAAGGGGCCAAATGGGGCCGATCTTCCGGCAGGCTCTATGTTTCTATTATACCTAATCGCAGACAGGCAATGTGTTGGTTCTGTAACTTGTCTGCTTGCAGTCAGGTGTAAGTTAAAAATCACAGAAGCAAAGAACGCAGAGGCCATGTTTTGTTGTCATTATTTGTAGTTTATAGGATACAGTTTGTCGTTGGCCCTCTTTTTAAATAATTTTTGAGATGACATCACATCTTTGAGATGACATCACATCTTTGAGGTGACATCGTGTTTAAGATTTAACCAGGGTCTGGGAAGTTGTAGAATTCCACCTGTTACATCACCTGAGGCCGTTATTTTATTTTCCTCTCCTCCGAGAGGCGCGTGACCCCCTGAACGTGCGTCTTTGGTGCTGACCCGCGCCCGTTCCGTGTCTCTCTTTTCCAGGGAGGATATTTCCCGGAACACGTGAAGTCTATGACCAGCCTGCGATGGCTGAAGCTGAACCGGACGGGGCTGTGTTACTTGCCCGAAGAGCTGGCGTCTCTGCAGAAGCTGGTGAGATAAAGCTGCCGGGAATCACGTGTGAGAATGGGGGGTGATCGGTGGCGGCTCTGTCTGCCCCCATACAAGAACCCCCCCCACACACCATGCATTTAAAGGGGGCCCTCGGCCACCATACCCACACGAGTGTCCCTTTTAAGCTCTCCCGGGCTTCACAACCCTGACCGTTCCCCCTCGATTGGACACGGTTCCCAAAATAACCAAAGCCCTTTATCCGTAGAGCCCGGGACTTATATCCTAGCGCCTCATCTAAGGGGGGGGTTTGGTAACCGCGCATTACTTATTCCTCCCCCGCAGGTACAGCCGTGGCGAGAGAGAATCTCCTGCCGGAATGCGCGGACTGTTACTTTCTAATCCTAATTCTCGTTACTTTTTTCGAGCTTAAAGTTTTCCGTTTATCCGGAGAACGCTGGGCTGGTGCAGATGTTTGAGAGAACTTGGCAAATGTTTACGGTTTGGGGGTCTCAGACTCGCCTTCTATTTTTAAATGGATGGTATTTTTATCCCCGTGTGTAGGAGCATCTGTCGGTGAGCCACAACAGCCTGACGACGCTACACGGAGAACTCTCCACTCTCCCCTGCCTCCGGGTGAGTACGCGACTCCCACTCGCAGAGCACGCAAGCTTGGATCGCAAAGCGCGATAGGAGGAGAGGTCGTTGAAGAGTTAACCGCTCTCCTTCCATACCGCTCCGGCTCTGCGGTGGTTAATCTTCCCTGGTGTCAGGCTGGAGAGGTCCTTTCCGCTCCGGGTCTCTGCTAATTCTTAGGGGAAGTGACTAAACCGGTTCTCCAGACCTCTCTTCCTGTATGGTTAATGGGGTTTCGCCACGCCTGTCGCTCCCGGACGCGGTAAAAACACACGTGCAGGGGCGGCACCCACAGCTCACTGTTTACATACATTTGTAATATACATACATGCCGTGTAAAATCCTTGACGTCCATTACTTGAATGAATCAACGTATAATTAGAATTACCGGTGCGTGTGTCAAGAGAAATGCGTGTTAAAGGGACCCGTCATCCGAAATAAAAAAAAAATTTGTTTTCTAAATATATAATAACGTTGCATTTTGAAACAGTATGTGACGTAGCACGGGGGTCCCTGTTTATTTTTTCTTCATATGCCTGTTTAACTTTAGTTTTACTGATCTTAAATCCTGGCATGTGTGCAGCCATTTTGCTTCTGGAAGCCCCGCCCCCCTCTTCTGTCCATGCAGAGCGGTCACTGCTGGATGCTTTCCGGTGATATCCACCTGCCTGCCCCAACTCAATTCCACCTGATAAAGCCCAACTTACATTACTGCAGGACTCACGCAGGTTTATGGGAGTTGGAGTTCCGTCCCGTGTTTTCTTACCCTGCCATTGGTTGATCAGCTCTGTAGTAGATTGAATTAACTATTTCCTCCATTTCTTCATCTTTTTTTTTTTTCCAGGCAATTGTGGCTCGAGCCAACAGCCTGAAGAATTCAGGGATTCCTGATGAGATATTTAACCTGGATGACCTCTCCGTGCTGGTAGGTGAAATAAAGTGTATATTGGTATATTCCACGTGCTCCCAAATCGCTTTTTTTTTCACTTCATTTTGTATTGGCCTTACCTTCAAATATCCCATCTTGAATTAAATATTAAAATATTAAAAATATTACCAATCTTTTAAGCCTATTTTACGCCGAATACCGACGCGTTTCCTTTTGCAGGACCTCAGTTACAATCAGCTGACCGAGTGTCCGCGGGAGCTGGAGAACGCCAAGAACATGTTGGTCCTTAACCTAAGCCACAACAGGTGAGAGGTCAAAGGTTATGCATCATTCCGCTACTTCCCAGACGAGGCCTTTGATGTGCACAACCCCAGGAGATCCCGTGTAAAGCAGCGACGTTCTGCAGAGCATAAGCTTTTGTTACAGTGTGTCTTAGACGCTCTAGAACCGAGCATTGCCCATCCCTCTTTCTCTGTTCTAGATCCATATTACACGCAGGTGACGTGTTACATGAAATGCAGTTGACCGGAACCCTGATTATGTATCTTTTTTTTACATTTTTATTGTTTCTTAGCATCGACAACATCCCGAACCAGCTGTTCATCAACCTGACGGATGTTCTGTATCTGGATCTGAGCGATAACAAGCTGGACAGTTTACCCCCTCAGATGAGACGTCTGGTGCATTTACAGACCCTCATCCTCAATAACAACCCCCTGATGCATGCGCAGCTCAGGTTAGAAATCTGGGTCGCCTCGTCTTGCATGGCGGCTAGTGGCAGGGGCAGCTGGGGCGGGGGTTGGGGGGGTTATTGCGTTATTATTAAATGGCCTCCCGTCCCTTTAAACAGGCAGCTTCCTGCAATGATCGCCCTACAGACCCTGCACCTCAGGAATACTCAGCGCACACAGAGCAATCTACCCACCTCCTTGGAAGGCCTGACTAATCTATCAGGTAACATAACTGTATTCTAGGCTGATGTGTTATAGGGGGGGGGGTCTGTGCCCTTAAACTTTATCAAATTTCTGTGAATTGTCCCCAAACGACTCGTCCTTTACGTCATACGTGTCTTTTTTGTGTGCCAGACGTGGACCTTTCCATGAATGACCTGACGCGTGTTCCCGAGTGCCTCTATACCCTGACCAACATAAAGCGGCTGAACCTCAGCTCCAATCAGATTTCAGAGCTGTCCCTCTGCATCGACCAATGGACGCAGCTCGAGACGCTCAACCTGTCCCGCAACCAGCTGACCTCTCTGCCCGTACGTAGCGGCTGCGTTCACTCTGTTGCCTTATCAGCGGCGTAGCGACAAAAAAGCAGAGTCCCCGTGGCTATTTAAATGTAGTTCCCATGAACCACAGCCGGAAAAGGGGATGATGGGAATTGTAGTTCAACAATCCCAGAATGTCCTCTTCCGGGGAGGTACTTGGCTTCTAGCAGCGAGGTAGCGCAGGCAATAACTGTTGGCTTCTGTCTCGTTTCGCAGTCGGCCGTCTGCAAGCTGTCTAAGTTAAAGAAACTCTATCTGAATTCCAACAAGCTGGACTTTGACGGAATCCCCTCCGGAATCGGCAAGCTGGGCAACCTGGAGGAGTTCATGGCTTCCAACAACAACCTGGAGCTCATCCCGGAAAGCCTGTGCAGGTAACGAGAGAAAGAGATCTCCGGTCGGGGGGCGTTTGAGGCGGATTCCGGTTACTCGGTTCCGGTTCCGCTGACTGCCTCCGATACCCCTGACAAGGCTAATGATTTCCCCCCCCTAGGTGTGGCAAACTGAAGAAGCTCGTGCTGAACAAGAACCGTCTGGTCACCCTTCCGGAAGCCATCCACTTTCTGGCCGAGCTAGAGGTTCGTGAATCCTACACCATCAACCGGGGGGGGGTGTAGGTTAATTAATCGATTAGACCGAGGACCTGGGTGTATGGGCGATTGATTAACGTGAAGCTCTTTTTTTGTTGCCTATCACCTCCCCCACCCCCCGACCAATCCCTATTGGGCAGGTCCTGGATGTCCGTGAGAACCCCAACCTGGTGATGCCCCCCAAACCAGCCGAACGCACCTCCGAATTCTACAACATCGACTTCTCGCTGCAGAACCAGCTGCGTCTCGCTGGAGCGTCTCCCGCCACCGTAGCTGCAGCGGCCGCCGCGGGGGGTATGAATTTTTATTATTTTAAGCTCATTAAGCAGTGTTTCCGCACATTTTAGGGGATTTACTACAGCTTGAATAAATATATTGTTAGACACCTAAATAAGAGACGTTCTATATGTACAGCTTTTACAAATCGATCTGGTATTTCCAAGAAATGGTCTGGGGAGGAATAATATTTTTGTTTTAATTGTATTATATATCTATTTTTTATTTTATTTTATTTTTTAAATATATAACTCAATGTAGAAAAATGTGAGTATTTATTGTGTTTTTATGAATAGGAAGTGCAGCCAAGGACCCGTCTGCCAGGAAGATGAGACTGCGCAGGCGCAAGGACTCGACGCAGGATGACCAGGCCAAGCAAGTGCTAAAGGGGATGTCGGATGTGGCCGAGGAGAAGAATAAGAAGATACAGGTGAGGTGGACCTGCAGCGTAGCTGGAAAAAAGATACATCGTGAAGAGCCAACCCCACTGAGCTTCTGCTGCAGGAGGAGCGTGGCTGGCCCCGTATAATGTATAATTTAAATCGGTGAGAAGTCTCCTTACACATTGAGTTATACATTATACGGGGTCAGCTTAGCACTTATTGCCATTGGTGGCCTTCATGATGAAGAGCAGAGTGCCCACAGCTCTCCCTTTAGTGAATGCACCCCCTTTGTGTCTATTCATTGTGCGGGGTTCCCTCCGGCAGGAGAACGGTGACATGAAGTACACTGACTTGAAGACCAGAAAGTGGGATCAGAGCCTGGAGAAGCCCCCGTTGGATTATTCCGAGTTCTTCCTGGAAGATGTGGGGCAAATCCCGGGAGTAACCGTCTGGCAGATCGAGAACTTCATTCCGATTCTGGTGGACGAGGCGCTCCACGGGAAGTTCTACGAGGCCGACTGCTATATAGTACTGAAGGTGAGGGAGTGGAGTGTTAGCTCCGTGGGTTAGTTTGTTTATGTTGAGCTCAGCTGATCTATTTCCCCCCCCCTGCATTGTTTAGACGTCGATGGACGATAACGGTGCCCTCCGCTGGGAGATTTACTACTGGATCGGGCAGGAGACCTCGCTTGATAAAAAGGCTTGTTCTGCAATCCACGCCGTCAATCTACGTAACTATTTAGGGGCCGAGTGCCGGACCATCCGGGAGGAGATGGGAGACGAGAGCGAGGAGTTCAGCCAGGTGAGAGGAGGCTCCGAGGGAAGCCGGGGGTCCGAGGCGAGGGAAGCCGGGGGTCTCGAGGCGGGGGAAGCGGGGCGTTTGGCCATCATTTATTTATTTGTCGTTTTCCAGGTTTTTGATAACGAGATCTCCTATATCGAAGGAGGGTCGGCCAGCGGGTTCTACACAGTGGATGATGCTCAGTATATCACCAGGTGAGAACAAAAAATAACCGGTCGCATCTTACGACTTTTACCAAAACCCTGCGTTTCGCTATTAATAATAGTTTTGTAAAACCAAAAAAACCCGTCTTATTCTTTTTGATAAGTATGATGACCCCTGACCTTGTGGTTCAGAAGATGGCCGTGTTACGGCCTGACGATTACATATAAATATATTTACATTCTATATAGAAACGATTGTCGCCATCCCCGTCTTACCTCTGCTTTTCTCCGCAGGCTGTACCGGGTCTACGGCAAGAAGAACATCCGCCTGGAACCGATGCCCCTGAAATCTTCGTCCCTCGACCCCCGGTTTGTATCTCTTCTTCATACGTTTCTTTAGCGTGGCGTCCCCCGCTTGGACAGGTCCCCGCTCACACGTTGCCGTGTTTTTTGGTTTCAGGTTCGTGTATCTTCTGGATCACGGTTTGGAGATTTATATCTGGAGGGGCGGTCAGGCCACCCTGAGTAACACCACCAAAGCCAGGTGAGGTTTATCGCGGTCTGATCTCCGCCAAACCGGCCCATTGGGAGCGTCTGGGACCCCCCAAGCGGCTATGGTGGAACATCACCTGTAGGGCTTGCATCGTGAACGTAGCCTCTAGACCTAGACCTTGCACCTTCTTAGAAGCCCCTCTTTCCCATAATTGTCCTCCCCTTTGCCGTGTGCCGCCCCTATTAAATGTAGGCATAAGAGGGGTTTCTTGCGGGCAAACACCGATCTGTATGTGGGGGGCCGCTGACAATTTCCCGTTCCCCTCGCAGGCTCTTCGCCGAGAAGATCAACAAGAACGAACGAAAGGGCAAAGCGGAGATTACTCTTCTCGCGCATGACCAGGAGACCCCTGAATTTTGGGAGATTCTGGGAGGGCAGCCCGAGGAGATCAAACCCTGCGTCCCTGACGACTTCCAACCGGCCCGTCCCAAACTCTACAAGGTATGGCATCTCCACGTGACCCCCGTGAATGACCCGGTCTCTAGGGGTATATTTTACAGTGAGAGTAGTGAAACTACGGCATTCACGACAAAGTGCCGCGGGTGGTCTGCATCTCCGGGGGGGGGGGGTTTGTATGTAGCGGTACATTTATTTATGACTAGTGTTTATATTTTTCCATATCGGTTGGTTTTGGTATGTTTTGGCTCACCTGGTAATCTCCCTTAGGTTGGGCTCGGCTTGGGATACCTGGAGCTGCCGCAGGTGAACTACAAGATTTGTGTCGAGCACAAGAAGAGACCCAAGATTGACCTTCTACCCGAAATGCGACTGGTCAGTGAATTTCCAGGCTTTTTTGGAGGATTTGCGTTTTTTTTTTTAATGATTTTCATGCTAGAAGCCCTTTGGGTGCCGGAGCCGGGCTTGACGCGTTACCATCCGGTGCACGTGCCGGGGTCTCATTCCGCCATACCTTTCCCCGCAGATCCAGAGCCTTCTGGACACCAAGTGTGTCTATATTCTGGACTGCCACTCCGAGGTCTTCATCTGGATCGGCCGGAAGTCGTCCCGCTTGGTCCGCGCAGCCGCTCTGAAGCTGGGGCAGGAGCTCTGCGGGATGCTGCATCGCCCCAAACATGCCATGGTGATCCGGAACCTGGAGGGCACAGAATGCCAGGTACCCCGACGACCGCAGCGGGGGGGGGGGGGGGAAGCTGAGATGTGACGCTTAAGTCTTTCCTCTAATTTACCGCCAGGTGTTCAAGTCTAAGTTCAAGAACTGGGACGACGTCCTAAAGGTGGATTATACCAGAAACGCCGAGACCGTGAAGCAGAACGAAGGCTTGGTGGGCAAAGTGAAGAAGGACGCAGAAAAGAAGGATCAGATGAAGGCCGACCTCACTGCCCTGTTCCTCCCTCGCCAGCCCCCGATGCCCATCGCAGAGGTGAGAACATTTTTTGCCTTTACCACCAGGGGGCAGCATCACCCATATGTCCTTACACCCGTTAGGAACAATGCATTGTGAGCCTATGCATGTTTGGGCTTTGTCATGAAGGGGTTAATTGATGATCTGACCCAGAACATACATGTCACAGGCCTATGCGGTAAATTAACCCATACATGATGTTTACAGATCCTTATGCTTTGTCAAGTTATGTTATGTACTAATGTCTTGTTTACCCGTTGTACGGCACTATGGACTACGATAGCGATATAAAACCCTATAAATAATAAAATAACGCGTTAGCAACATGCCGCATACGGGCACCATGGAATCTGGGCAAACGGCGCCCTCTGGTGGTTATGTCAGCATTTAACTCCTGCACCCCCAGGCAGAGCAGCTGACCGAGGAGTGGAACGAGGATCTGGATGGAATGGAGGGATTTGTTCTGGAAGGAAAGAAGTTTGCGCGACTCCCCGAGGAAGAGTTTGGGCACTTCCACACTCAGGACTGTTACGTGTTCCTGTGCAGGTAAGAATCCAACAGCCCCACAGCTCCCATGACCCTCAGCCAGCCACTGACATGATGATGGGAGTTGCAGTACAGCGATTCTGCTAAAAAAAATAAATTAAAAAAATCAGAATTTTTAAATCTCATTGATTTATAGATATTCTTCAAATGTTATCAACCCCCCCCCTGTACACCCCCGTTGCATCTTTTCATCTTCCCCCAAAATGTGTTTCTTGCCCTGTTTTAAGAGCTTGCAGCCGATTTGGTGACCTGGGCAGCAAAGGGTGTTTGTGGTGGAACCAGGGGGGCTAGAAGGAGCTGCAGGGTATTAGTCGAGGTAGTCCGGTAATGCGGCATTATATATGTACACCGAGCCCAGTCTGACCAGTATCCATAACCTCTGACCCCCACCAGGTACTGGGTGCCGATCGAACACGACGAAGAGGAGGAACAACAGAGCAAAAAGAGGAAGGTCACCGGCGAAGAGGATGACGACGATGAAGAGGAGGAGGAGAAGCAGCCGGAAGAAGACTTCCAGTGCGTCGTGTATTTCTGGCAGGGCCGAGAAGCCTCCAACATGGGCTGGCTGACCTTCACCTTCAGCCTGCAGAAGAAGTTCGAGAGCCTCTTCCCGGGGAAGCTGGAGGTTCGTTCATTCCGTGGGGTAGATTATTGGGGTCCTGGCGGCCGTTGGGTGGATGTAGCCCCCCACACACAATGGAGTGGAAAGGGGCAGCACCTGGTTATGGTGAAATGTTCTGCGACTCCTCACCCCGCTTCGTTTAACCCTTTCTGGTAGGTGGTCAGGATGACGCAGCAGCAGGAGAACGCCAAGTTCCTGTCTCATTTCAAGAGAAAATTCATAATCCACAAGGGGAAGCGGAGGACGCGGGACGTCGGGCTGCAGCCGAGCCTCTACCACATGCGGACCAACGGGAGCGCCCTGTGTACCCGGTACGGGAGAGCCGTCTGTCCGACCTCATCGGCCGGGCTTCTCATCCGGGGCTTTACTTCCTGGCCATTAGACTCCCGCTGAATGCCAGGCGGTGTTACTGTGAGGCCGGTATATGTTACAGGAACACTCCAACCATCACGTTCACTTTAATGGGTTTGATGGCTGAGAGGTCTCTTTAAATCTTCACGATGTCCCCCCTGAAAATGCATGGGGGGGTTCTGCAGAGTCGCCCCTTGTGCTCCGGCTCCAGCGAGTCTGAGACCCTCTGTGCTCCTGATGACATCAATGGGGGCGCTTTCCTGCCGCTTTATTGCAATTTAAAGTCCTCTCGGCGTAGAGTGTCCCTTTAAACGCGAGGCTCGTGATATTTTTGCGGGTAATATTCTCTTTTTCCGCCCCTGCAGGTGCATCCAGATTAACACGGACTGCAGCCAGTTAAATTCCGAGTTCTGTTATATTCTGAAGGTAAATCGTGAGCGGCTTTGGGGTCTCGGAACGAGAGCTTAATTCCTAACCGGGGGGCTTCCAGCTGCCCGGCCCCTGAGAGCGACGAGTGAACCAGCCACCGAAATATGGAAATAACCCCCTGAAATACCCAGCCCTTCGGGGGTCTCCCAGCCCGCCACGGCCGTTTTGGGGTTAATTGTTACTTTTTGTTTGTAAAGGTCCCCTTTGAAAGTATCGATAATCAAGGAATAGTCTACACCTGGGTGGGCCGAGCTGCGGACCCCGACGAAGCCAAGCTCGCGGAAGACATCATGAACCACATGTTTGATGACACCTACAGCAAGCAGGCGAGTACAAACCTGAGCTGACTCCCGGCAGAAGCCGCCATTCCCTTCATAGCCCCCCCCAAAGCGAGCCAGCGACGGCGCTTTATCCTCCTCCTCTGTGTATCGATATAATACAGAGCTAGAAAGCTTTTATTTTGCCTGAAATGTTATCCGTCCGTCAGTCCCGGCTCCGTAGATCCGTTGCAGCGAGAGGAAGCCGCGGTAGGTTTATTGAGCCAGATATGGCGGCAGTAATCTAAAGACAATAAAGCGGATGGATTTCCCGTGAGAACGGAGGAGGGGATATTCATCTAAACGCAAAGGAAGGAATTCTCTGAACGCAGCCGGAGTTCCTGTCCCTCCGGCGGGATTTTGGATTCTTCCTCCATTGTCTGTAGATTTTTTTTATTTATTCCCCCCCCCCCCCCGTTTCCCACAGCCGTGGTTGGCGGATCTACAGATCTGGATAAACTACTCCGCTGCCAGTGCCGTATTTAATCCGCTGCTCGGATTGGCATTAACCGGCTTCGAGCTTTTAATAAGAAATTCCTGGTTTTTGGGTCCGTGTTCATCGTTTTTTAATAATCTCTTCTTTTTATAGCGATCTGAGTCGCCAAACTTTGAAATTCTCACTTTCTTTCCTTTTCTCTTTTTCCTCCCCAGGTGATTAACGAAGGCGAAGAACCGGAAAACTTCTTCTGGGTCGGAATTGGAGGCCAAAAACCGTACGACGAGGACGCGGATTACATGAAATATTCCCGTCTCTTCAGGTGCGTGACGTCCCGCTGTCTGAAATCTCGCGCCTCTGATCTAATTGTCATACCTTTTCCGGGATATTTAGTTTAAAACATGGATTATTTTACCCCAGAAAATGACTGCTCTGCTAATGGGGAGGAATAATGAAGCAAATTACACCTGGGACTGTTTCTTATCAAGTTCCTGCCAATTTAACCCTACGTTTTCCCTCAGGTGCTCCAATGAAAAGGGTTATTTCTCGGTGTCGGAGAAATGCTCGGACTTCTGTCAGGATGACCTGGCCGACGATGACATTATGCTCTTGGATAACGGGAAGGAGGTAAGAGCCTCGTCCGTCTATCGCCACCAAAGATGACCCGGTGCGGTCCAACACGCTGCGGAAATCTGATTTGTAGAGAGACTTTTAATAAATCCGAGCCGGTATTTTCTCTCTGTGTGTCGATGGGCGGCGGGTCCCTGTAACGACTCCGCATTCCCCCCTCTTGATTCTTAACGTTTTCTTTCCAGGTGTACATGTGGGTCGGGACCCAAACCAGCCAGGTGGAGATTAAACTCAGCTTGAAGGCCTGCCAGGTACGTCTTACGGTATAAATATTCAAAACAAAAGAAAAAAACAATAATAAATAATAATAATTTAAATGAGTTGCTTCTCTGGCCCCCCTTTTTATTTTTAATTTTATTTGATAAGTTGTGGCCGCTATGGCTACGGGGCGCATCCAGTCCTCACGGCGGAGTTTGCAGGGACAGTGATCTTGATATATTGCTTTATATGGACCTTTTTAGAAGCAACTTTTTGACAAATATACTGTTTTTGCTGTAAAATTTCATCATTAACGACCCCCCCTCCCCAGGTCTACATCCAGCACATGAGAGCCAAGGACCCGGAGCACCCGCGCAAACTGCGTCTGGTCCGTAAGGGCAACGAGCCGCACGCCTTCACCCGCTGCTTCCACGCCTGGGGTGCCTTCCGCAAGCCGCCGGCCTAGACCCCCCCCATTGCTTGGAGCTCTGTCCTGTGGGGGCCGCGCATGCCCGAGGTCTAAAGTCTCAAAGACCGGAGGCGGACGTCGCAGATGGCCTGAAATTCTTCTGATCCTCCTCCCGCTGCTGGAATTGCTGAGACGCCCCGAGCGCCCGGCGGGTGCATCGTCTCTCCCTTCAAACATTAAACTCGCCCTGGACCGGGGGCTTCACCGCCTGCGCGCCTCCCTCCGGACGCTCGTCTGCCTGAACTCTGTCCGCGGATTCCGTACAAATACAAACGTTTTCTAAAACTCGTTCCCTTTTCCTGCCGGGATCGCTAAACGTTTTTATTATTTAACCGAGATTTGGGTACAAGTTACCTTCTTTTGTATCTTGAATAGTTTTTATTAAGGCACCAGGGGTTATCGGGGTGAAACATTATTTAAAAGCCTTGCATCCACCTGCTTTCCTGTCGCAGCGTAGCCCCCTCGATTTATACTAGAGGCTGAGGTGGTCCGCATGGGTTCGGGGGGCTCGTCAGTTTTCTGCACCCCCCTGTGCCTTTAAGGTGGGATTAGATAAGTTTAATGGGTTTCGTGCTCTGCCTTCATCTAGTAATTCAATTTTATGCCCTTGCGCTATAGAAAGTAAGGAGATGCTTCGTTGCCCGGGATGGATGGCTGAGGATAATGGGAGTTGGAGTAGAAGCGCACGCGTGCATTTTAACACCTTCTATGCCAGAGGGTTGTGTCCTCGCTGTGAAGTGTAACGGAGCAGGCACAGGGAGGGTTAACGGACTGTTTGAACCCACGCGTGACACTAGCCCACCCGTCTCGGCGTACGGAGGGTGCCGGAAGCACCGCTGGGGATGGATAAATACTGTATGAGCTTTATTTTAATAAATTTGCACTTCACCGTGTATGGAGTCCGTGTTCTGATTCCGGGGGGTGTTAAAGGGACGCTCCGGTGCTCCAGGTAGCCCGATACATCTCCATTTCGATCCACTGATCAGCTGCTTGACGTCAACGGGAGCCATTTCCGTGCACAGAGTGGGGGTCTTTGACACCCCCCCCAAGCTTGCTGGAGGCAAGTAAAAACAATGCCAAGCCAACCCCTGCACCCCAAATGGCTTTAAGGCAGGGGAGAGGGGCAAATACATAGGAGGGCACGTGAAGTGTTCTCCAACCCAGTGCAGAATGAGGTCAGGGGGGCGAGTAAAGTACCTATCCTTAAAGGTGGGGTACTGCAGAAGATATCTGCACCCCCGCAACAAAGACCCCACCAGCTAAATTGTAGGGGGATTTGGGTTCAGATAAGAATCTGGAGGACTATAGAAAAGGGGCTATCAATCCGCATGTCTGAAATGCCTAGACACGGACCCTTATTTTACTTTTATTTGCTTGACTATAAGTAGCGGTCTGGCCGTCCCGAGTGTCCGCTCATACTAACGAGCCAAGGGCCAATGAACCGCTATTTGTTTTCCTCTCTGCGCTCCGTGAGCCGTCTCGGCTTTTATATACAACACAGAATTCGGAAAAAATAATAAAATGTGCGAATACAGACCAAAAAAAATTCTTTATTGCTCTTAATAAAAACAGTTTTATATCTAAACAAACAAAAATAATGAAATAAGATTACATTCTAAACAGAAAAATAAAATCCACGTAAACTGGATAATTCTTCGAAGATAAAGTCGCCGCGGTCAGCGGAATAAATCCAGCTGCAATCGTTTCACGCGCACAAAAAAAAGAGCGGTACCAAAAAAGCAGCCATAGAAACGGAGGCAAAAAAGGTACAAAAATATTTCTAAAATGTATCGTGGTGACAAAAAAAACAAGTTTAACCCCTGAGGCGCTGCAGGGGTCAGTTACAGTCTATGGGATGTGCAGTGAAACGTCATCCAGGGCGGGGCAGCCCATGCGCGTCCGGTGAAACAGGATCGGCATCGGCCATTGCCGCTTGCAGTGCATTGTGGGAGTTGTAGTTCGTTGAGAACCGGAGACTCGCAGGCTGCGTAAATGTGATTTAAGTCAGGTTTTAGGGTGCAGTCAGAGAATACGGTCGATAACGGCCCCTATGACGCGCTTATTAGCAGGAGTCACATTATTGCAGGGTTAACGGTTTTAACCCTTTCTTGCTGCAGGAAAGGCGATTATTGAATCTAAATTATAAAGCAGCTGGTCCTTCATCCACTATGAACTGAAACGGAGCGTAGAGAGTCCTGCGCGAAACGCATATCCAGAATTATATCCCGGACAGATGTCCCCAGATGAAGAACGGGGCAAGAAGACCGTTCATACCCCACTTTATGGAAAAGATGGGCTCAATATCAAAGAATTATTCATAATCCGGCTCCACGCAACTCCCATTCCGGCTGAAAATGATCGCGGTTGACGTTCTATAGCCGGGTGGTTTCTGACCACGGCCAACCCAGGACTAAAGGGGTTAAAAAGCATCCATGTTTTTTCCCTTGTCTGACATGAAGTTTCTAAAACTCTTAGGAGAGGAAAAAAAAGAACCTTAAACTTGTCTTGTTTCACCCCAAAGGCACTCCAGGAAACTGCAACCCCCCCAACCCCAGGTCGCAGCGCCAATAGGCAGAAAGTTCTTAATACCCCCCAGTGTTCGGGGGGGGGGGTTCAGGGAGGATCCGCAGAGGTCGGTTCAGAGTCTAGGTGACGGGGCAATTCCCCGGAGTATTATCCATGTGGGCTCCAAACCCAATAATCCACTTACTGGCTGGCAAGAAAAGGGGGTCGGATCCAACAACACACCCGAGGAAACAAAAAGGACCGAATCCAGGGCGGCCGATCTCTTCACAGTAAAAGCATCCGGTTCTAACTTTGTATTATCACTGGGGGTCCCACGGTGCCCTCGTCTTCAGTTTGGGGGGAGCCAATAGAACGAATGTTTGGGGCAGAACAGAAGGATGCGCCCTCGGGTTCCGCTAACAGCAAGGTGCTCCGTGAAGGCGAACGCGTGTGAAGCCGATCCTCGGGGGAACACAGATGTCTAACGGGCCGGCTCCTGCACGGGAAAAAAAGAAATGTTAACGGACGGCGCCGGTCTCCGGATTAAAATCAGATACAAGATTAGCAAATCCTGCAGAGCCGATCGCTTTGATCACCGACCTCATTTAATGAGAATGTCCGGGGACCGCGGCTCTTCTGCGGAATTCTTAATGTTCTTCTCACATTCTTCAGTTACTCTGCAAGAAAAAGGAAAAAAAACCCAAAACATTATTTTGTCCAGAGCCCCCCCAGATACACCATGCGCAGCCTGCAGCCGTGGACCTTTAAAGCCAGCCGAGCCTCAGCCGTCCTCAAACCGGGGGTCAGATTATAGAAATTTATTTTGCGTTCATGTAATAAACACAAGGATCTTGGGCGTAACGTCTCGCTCTCCACGAGGGGGAGCCCATAGCCCACTAAACGCCGGAAAACTTTTGGCAAAAGCGTTCGTGAAGCAGATTACAGACTAAAAGCGAGAGATGCGATTAGCCGATAACGGACCTCAAAGTGGGTTTATTAAATCAGGATAAAGAGTCTGGAATGGGAAGAAATTTAGTGCAATATTCCGGACACTAAGTTAGTGTAGAAATGTGAGTTTCCTCAATATTGGAGTAATAAAAGCCGCCGGTCAGAATTCAATCATAAAAAGATAGAAGCTCAAGAATGTGCGATGTTCCTCACCCCAGAATGTCCCTCACGTCCTCCACGGTGATGTCTCCCGTGGTGTCCAGGGTCGTATCCGTACTGTTCAAGGGAGAGTCGAGAGGGGAAGGCGACAGCGCCATGCGTTCACTCGCGTACCCTGAGTGAGGAGGGCAGAGGACGCTTAGAAAGGTTGGGACACAGCAGAAGACGACATTACGGAAGCCCCCATGGCCAAGGACAAAATAAAGAACGCATTGGGGCAGCCGGTTCTTCCAACTGTCTATTTAACAATGATGGAATCCAGGAGAACACTCAGTGATATTAAGTGTGAGTGGTAGGCGGTTAGGTCCCCTTGCTCCCAGTCATTTGGGGATAATCTACAGCATTTATATATTTCAGACTCACCATCTGGAGCGAGCTGGGTCCCATCCGGCTCCCTTGTTATGTGCGTCCCATTGGCCTGGTTGGTTTTGGGTGACCCGGCGCCTTTAGTGCTGAAATAAAATGAAGACGATTGTTACGGTCAAAACGAACGCAGAAAGATGTTTTCTCAATGATCGCATATGACCAGCAAGGAAAAAAAAAAAAGAAAAAGAAAGCCATTCAAGATGGCGGGATTCGGACGCTCCCCTTCTCCTTACCCAAGAGGAACTGGGTCGTGCGGCCTTTCAAATTCCACCAGGCAGACCGGCTCGGTGATGTTCTTCGCACTGAGTGAGAATCGTTCGAACTCAGAGGGCGAGATCAGGTAAAACCCTGGAGAAACGAGATAAACGGCTGGTTAGACGCAGTCAGAACGAATCCGGGGAGGACATGGTCAAGCTTTTAAGCTTTTGTATTGGGGTGAAATAAAACTCCTGACCACGTTTGGGCTAAAAAGTGAAGCTGCACCGAGTTGGTCTCCAAAACACGTCTTAAAATCTCAGCAGCAGTACATTCCCATGGCGTTAAAGCTTAAATCTTTGGAGACGGAGCATGGTTGGGTCTCTCAGTTTTACAGCCTGCTCAGCGAGAGTTAAAAATCGTAGGGTCCAGGGGAGATTAGTGAATATCCAGCTTCGTCATCTAAAGCGCTGCGAAGGCCAAGCAAAAAGATGTTTGGAAACAGACCCTGCCAAGTCTTGGTGGGCTTCGGTTCCAACATAAAGAGAGATCTCATCGCCGAGGTCCATCGGGACAGCGAGGGGAAGGCGTGGACGGATATTAAGTTTCTTCCAAGGAATCGTTATGTAAAATCACGCTCCGTGGATTCAGTATGGAGCACAAACAGATGCACGGACACAGAGAACACGCGGAGCGGCTTTTGGGCGCCTCACCTTGACCGTATTTCGTGAAGACGCACGACGCGATGCCGCTGATGTCCTCCTTGCGGACGCAGTCGTAGCGGACCTGCGGCCGGAGCCCCGGGATGCTGAAGACGTGGATGTCGCCCAGGTTGGTGAGACACGCCAGGCAGTTCTCGGAGTAATCGTCGGACGCGCAGCTGGGGAAATTAGCGAGGGCCACTTTCCGTACTCGGCAGCCCTCGTGTGCCGTCAGCTTGAACTTGGTTTTGGCGCTGATTTTGGGCAACGTGAACACCTGTGCAAAATAAAAAACACTACCATTACTCAGGAGAACCTCAAAAAAACAAAAACAAACAAAAAAAAACCACACAAATAGCAATTCCTATTCCATGTAACTATGTAACTAACTAAATAGCAATTCCAATGCTAAAGGGATCTGTTTTGGTTACAAAGAGGAAGTTGGCACTGAACACTATCCAGCAGCACCAACGTTCCTTACGCCAACCAGTTCAAGGTAGAGCTAGACCACAACGTCGTACAAGACTCATTCGGGTCTTTGTTACTAAGCTTAATGCGTTGGCCCGACCTCGAAACTTACCTTAAACTGCTCCTCTGAGGCGATCAGCACGGAGTGCGTGCCCTGCATGTCAGGGGCTTTCGCCAGGTCTCGGGACACCTCGTAAGGCTCCGGGAGGGGGTTCCCTCGCCCGTCCAGCACGCCTATGGACACGACTGGCGCCCTGTGCATGAGCTGGATCTCCTTCCCCAGGACAGCCTCCGCGCAGCGCTCAGAAAACTTCTCCCTGGACGGCACCTCCAGGGCATACGCGAACACAGAGCCGGAGTTGGTGCCAGCCCACAGAGTGGGACCGTGGTGGATGGCTGGGCAGAGAGACGGTCAGTGGTTATTAATGAGACAGATAACAGAATATAGGAGACACTCAGAACGAGCCAAGGCAAATATTTTTTTAGAAGTACATTCCTCCACCCCGGCCCCGATCAGCCACGTACCGTCCCGGAGGAACGTGTCGGCAAAATACAAGCAGCGCACAACACCGGACAAAGAGTCGTCGGCAGATCGCGCCTCAATCCTCCGCTGGACAGGAGTCACTTCAAGATCGTGGGGTCCGGGCTGCTCGGCAAGGTGAGCGTTGGCTTCCTGCAACTGGAGAAGAAAGACGGAGGTTATCGACGAGGACAGGAATGGAGGAAGACAGACAGCACATCAGGATCATCAGCTCATTGTAACCCCTCCAGAACATTCAGCCTGAAGCTACCCCAAGAAGCACAGATATAGAGGCAACGGGGAGGCTTCTGCTGGGTTGTTTCGCCATTTATATACCACCAGCCCTACCGAGAGGCAATTCGGTCCGTACCTTGCTAGCCGGGCTGGCAGTTTGCGGTCTCTTCTTGCCGGACACCCTGCTTTTCCTTATTCTGCGGAATGACTGTCTGAGAGACTTCTTCAGAGACTTGACCCGGGACAAGGGACCTTCCATAGCCAGAGAATCATTTGGATGCAGCGTGCACCTGGGGTCAAGAAGGGGGAAAAAAAGAAGAATTGAGACCGCCTGCCACCCCAAACCACGGATAACAGCGCCATCAGAGTAGGACGCCGATAAGTATTTGCATTATATGGTATATCACAATAAGCCAACAGGGATCAGCGGGGCAGATCATCAGGCCGCTTGGATTAGACAGGAGTTGGAATGGAGAAGATCCAAAAGTGATTCAGAGAACATTCAGCCGCCGCACAAAAATAATCTCCGAGCACGGAGGCGGAAAGGGGTGGCGGGATTCAGATTTCACAACGGGGGACGTGCCCTCACGCGTTAGTCGGAAACAACATCATAAACAAGAATGCCGTCACCTTGCGAGCACGGGACTCCGTCTGTGATAATCGAAGAGGCCGAAGCCGTGGCTGGTCCCGAAAGCCACGAGACTCCACTCCGAGTGCAAGGACACGGCGGTGACCGCGGCCGGCGGCACGCACTGCACCAGAAGGGTGGTCTGGAAGCCAGGTGGGAAGAAGAGGGAGCCGTTCCGCGGAGTCAGCTTGTCGTGGCCTTTCCACGTGAAGCCTTCCCGGTCCTGCAAGAGGTCCAGGGCTGCCACGCTAATCACGTGCTCCGATTTCTCGTCACTCAGATCCATCACGAGAACCTGAAAAGGTGGCAAGAGGGGGCATTAAACCGCAATCCAATCAACGGACCGCCTGGGGACAGAACCTGCCCAAAAAAAGAAGAAAGCAAGACATTTTAAGGCAATTACCTGTCCGGCGGTACCCGCCACCACCATCTTCCCGCTGTACTTGCAGAGCGCGATTTTCTGTATCCCCAGACGCGGGTCATCGCTGTACGGATCGAAGCATCCCACCTGCATAAGGAGCCACAAACACACGATACAACTCATTACGTGGATGGAAACATCCCTGCGCCGTAGCATTAAAAATCTACCCACTATAAAAGGTCAAATTAAATATAATTTTATAATATAGATAATATAATATATTTTTTTATGGCATGAAAGTAAAAGTATTTAAGATTAAATGACAGTAGGGATAAAGAAAGCCGGGACATCCTCAGTCATTGCCAAAGTCTGAAATATTTCACCCGCATGCAGGACACGGGGTGGATGCGGTCCCATGTCATGCGGCTTGAGGAACGTGTACCCCCCCCCTTACCCCCCACCGGCTCGTGGGTTTACCTTTCGGAAAGGAGGCCAGTCCTCATCGTTGCTCTGATTTAAACTCTCGTTGTGGTCGCAGTCCGTCTGAAAAATTCCTGCCGTCGGCACTCGGTACAAAGGCTTCAGCGCAACGCCGGAGGCGTCCCAGAACCGCACGGTGCCGTCTTCATGGCTGAAAAGAGGGTTAATTATATTTTTTTTAGAGAGCCTCACGGGATCTTATTAGAGGTTTACGTGAAACGGCTTGCATATCTCGAACCATCGGGACATTCTGAACACGCAGCCGTTACAGCATCTCCCGGCTTACACGGAATGGATATGTAGACACGTGAAAGGCGTCACGTTACTGGTTACCTGCGAGAGGTGGAGCTGCCGGGCCGGAGCTGGCTGCGGAGGGACACACAACAGCCTGCAGGCTCGTTGGATGAGGGGGAGTGCGGCAGGACCTCTCCCCCGCACATCTGGAGCCCGTCGCCCCCCAGACCCTGAACTCCAACAACAGCCTCCTACTTCTGCCAAATTAAACAGGAGGGGAGCCGGCCCCACACAGCGAGGGAGAGCCTCGCTACTCCTCTAGACCTCCGAAGAGCATCCATTGCTTAAACCATTACAGCTGCTCGAAAGCACGCAGAGGAGCGAGCAGCCTCCTAAGACTCTGCGCGCGGCCGACAGAGCAAACGGCAAACGGGCCGTAAAAGTCCACGCGAGTCAGCACTAGGCACGCACTTGGGTAAAGTGTCTCTATTCGGGTTAATACAGTTTAGTAGAGTTGAGGTTTGCGTCGAAGGGTTAAATGCAGAATATCTCACGTACCCGGTGAGAAGCAGCCCTCTCTGCGACGGCTCCTCCGCAAGGCTTCTCCCACCATCTATCGGCCACCTCTGGGGAAACAAGAAGGCAGAATGCATTTAGTTCTTCAAAAACTTTTTTTGGCATTTCGTGGCATCAAGTTAAAACCCAACGCGACAGAGTCCTGAATTCCGGCGGAAAGGTTCTCACCGCAGACGACAGCCGGGGGTTCTGCTGCTCGCCGGCGCTGATTATTCTTTCCCACAGCTTCAGCGTCACGTTGGAGATGTGATAGGAGCAGGTGATGGCCGAGGAGTGGAGAGGAGCCAGGTACGGGGCGGGGATGGTGGGCCAGCCAGGAGTCAGCAAGTCAATGACTACCAACTCTTCCTCCACCAAGACCACCAGAGCGGAGGGATCGTCCTGGCCTGCAGGACGCAAAAACAGCGAGGAGTCAGCCAAAGGGGACAATAACAGAGAACGATAACAAGACGGAGGGGGACGGGCGCTGTTACACCCCATACAGAGTTTATATATTAACATTATGGGGCAAAAAACTACAAATATATACCGTATTTGCTCGATTATAAGACGACCCCGATTATAAGACGACCCCCCAAAATCAAAATATTAATTTAGGAAAAAAACAAAAAGCCTGAATATAAGACGACCCTATAGGAAAAAAGTTTTACCAGTAAATATTAATTCATGTAAATTATTTTTTCATGTTTAATAAAAGCTATGATTGAGAAAAATATATTTTTTAAATTTCCTTTTATTTGCCAACCTGCCCCCCCCCAGTTATGCCACTCTGCCCCAAGAAATGCTTTATACCCCCCTATTTGCCACTCTGCCCCATGATATGCCTTATACCCCTATATGCCACTCTGGCATATAGGGGGTTAAAAGGCATATCATGGGGCTGAGTGGCATATAGGGGGTTAAAATGCATTTCTGGAGGTATATAGGCATATCATGGGGCTGAGTGGCATATAGGGGGTTAAAATGCATTTCTGGAGGTCCAGAAATGCATTTTAACCCCCTATATGCCACTCAGCCCCATGATATGCCTTTTAACCCAGCATGTACTGGCTGCCTTGGCTTGATAGGAGTGTGATTGCTGTTAGCAGTTTGATATATATATATATATATATATATATATATATATATATATATATATATATATCAAACTGCTAACAGCAATCACACTCCTATCAAGCCAAGGCAGCCAGTACATGCTGGAACCTGAGGATGATAGCAGTGGGATTACAGCCTCCCTATGCCATGCTACAACCCCCACCCCCCTTACACATCCATGCTATCACACACAAACACATTTAAATACTCATTCATTCCATTAATCACACATACTTCACACATTAAACACACATTAATCACACATACTTACCCAAAAACCCTCCCCCACCCCCTTACCTGAACTGCAGATCTCTCACTCGAAGACTTCTGCAGGGGACCGGCTGTAGAGCAACTTCTCTGGCCCCGCCCCCAGAGGAGGGAGGGGGAGATAGAGCTCTGTGAGGACGCTGCAAGCTTCCTGTCCTCCTGCTTCGAACAGAAGAGACGCTGCTCGCGACCGGTAAGCAGCATGAACCCAGCAGACATTTTTTGGGGGGTCTGAGAAGACGACCCCGATTATAAGACGAGGGGTATTTTTCAGAGCATTTGCTCTGGAAAAAACCTCGTCTTATAATCGAGCAAATACGGTATATATATTTTTTTAAATGGGGGGGGTGACACGCACCGTCTTCAGTCTTGACCGGACATACTGTGAAGAAGTCGATGACGCGAGACGTGAAGTCGAAGGTGACCAAGTTCTTCCCCTGCATGACGGTGACGCAGTGTCTGTCGCCATAGCTGGCCCGCGGCATCCCGCCGCTAAATATAATGAAGTGATTCCTGAAACGGTGAAGACGGGAAGATTATGAGAGCCCTGCTACCGGAGCGCAAACCTGAGGGTTTGACAGAAGTGGAATAAAATTAAAAAAAAAAAAAAACATACCCGGAACTGCTGGATTTCCACTGAATTTTATTGATGGCTTTGCACGGAAACGGACCTGAAAGAGTTAGAAAATAAATAAATAATGTAAATGCCAGCATTAGATATTATACAAATAATAATAAAAAAAAAAAAACAGGCCAAGTGTCCGAGATTTACACCAATATTTTAAGGAATTTGGGTCATCCCCACTTAAAATAAACATTTTCTATAAATGGTGAGGGGGGGTATGGGAGGTCTCGTGTTACAGGCAGAACATTAATCAGTACAATGTACACAGGGCTAAAAATGCATTACGGTGTCCGATTTCACCCCAGGTGACCGCAGAGGCCGGTGACGGAATTAAATGTTCAGCCGACCCGCTAGGTATCATTTACTTATTAGAAGACGCTTAAGTAAACAAACACCGTATCCGAACGGGATCTGAAAGGGCCTGAAAGCCGAGGACGTTAACAGCCGAGAGGGAAAAGAACACGAAAGCTCTCCTGTAAATCTCCCATAGAGAATGGTAGACAAATGGAACAGCCTCCCAGCAGAATTGGTAGAGGGCAATACAGTGAGGGTATTAAACGGGGTCCGAACTCACCGTAGGGGATTGTCGAGGTGCTCGCCTGCGTTGTGACCGAGGAGCTAACGCTCGCTTCCCACACCATGTATCCGCCGTCGCTGTGAGAGCTGATGAAGGATTTCCCTCCGCGTTCCCAATAAATACTTTCCATTTGCTGCAACCGACACAAAAACACACGGTCAACCGGGATATATAAAATAATATAATATATATAATATCATACATACACACACACAGAGTGGCACACAAAGTACTAAATAATTTGCATATAAGGCCATACAGTGATTCTATTGCAAACACCATGAAGGTGACCAATCACAGACAGCCGTTCACTTTAGGTGTAACTAGTTTCTCAGACCCAAAACGGACGCAAGAACCGCAGACCAAAAGGGGGTTCAAGTCACCTGATTGCCCAGGAAGAGATGCAAGACTTTGCGGGTCTCGCACTCCCACCAAACCACGAGTCCCCGGCTGTAACCGATCAGGATCTGGCCGCGGCGCTCCGGGTGTTCCTGCAGAGACTCCACGGGGCCCAAAGCCTTTCCGCAGCGGTGCTCTTCCGGAATACTGCAAAAAAAAAAAATAAAAGAAATAATAATATAAATATATTTATATTATATGAATTTAAAAAAATTGGGCATTATTCAGAGTGATGACAATGATGTATCATGTACTACGGCAAGGGTTAATTCACAAAGGCTAAGGATAAGTATCCTAGACAGCCGCACCACGAGACGGTAAGTATAGATTACCGGAAAGCGCCGTCTCCCCTCACCTCTGTAAGACCTCATCGGGAAGCAGCGTCCGCTCCTCCAGTAACTTCAGACTCGGGATTTGGAGGAAGTAAACCCCGCCGCCTTCCGTCCCGAGGCAGGCCACGTCGCACGCGGCGTTCACCAGGATCACGGTCACTCGAGAGATACTGGGGGGCGAGCTGGAAAAAAAAAGACGATGCGGTCAGAGGGGGCCGAACAAACCAAAGGCAGAAAACCGGTAAGATGGTCATCCTCAGTTTACTAACAAGTCAAATCACCAAGCAGCCTCCTGGCACCACCGACAGCCTCTCCCTCCCCGCCATCACCTGGCACCAGCGTGAGCCTCTCTTTCCCCACCACCACCGAGAGCCTCTCTCTCCCCGCCACCGCCAAGAGCCTCTCTCCCCGCCACCACCTGGCACCAGCGTGAGCCTCATTTACCCCTCACGCTTGTAATTGACCTCCAACCCATGACAGGGGCCACCTGTACCGAATCGCATTGCCCACGGAGGGGAGGTTTTGTTGCATCCTCGTAGATTACAAAATGACCAGACAGGGACTTATCAGATCTACCCGGATGGATTCTAATCCCCTTCCAAGCAAACCGATCAACCAATCAGGATGTAGAGTCCAGAAGCAGAATATGAATACCGTCACAGGTTAACGAAACTCATTTAATTCGGGGTCGTATTTATCACTGAAGAAAATCCAGACCATTTATGGAGCAAAAACTGCAACTTTAACCTATTGTACTTATTTTAGTAATTCTAAGACAGAAACAGTTTATGAGAGAACGGATTAGTACCGCTATTTTTGGCTACATAGACCTTATATATCTTAGCTCGTTCCAGACCAAAGTACTAGAGTTAGAGAAATGTGTGGAAGGTTCCTGCCAATAAACACAGGCCACGGCGTCTGGGAATAATGTTGGGGTATCTGGGATGGACTACTACCCCCCAGCCCCCCCAAATAAACAAGCGTGAGAGAGAAGAGAGGCAGTTTGAGTACTTAGCGCAGTCGAACCCTGGCCGGCCGGGCAGCGTGAAGCTCAGAGTCTCCTCCAGGTGAGTGCAGCCGTCCTTCTGCTGAAGCTCCCACAGGTGCAGCGTGTTATCATCCAAGAGGGTAATGAGCCGGCCCTAGAGGACAGCAGGGGGGACAAGTAAGCTCATGGGCCGCAAAGCAAAGAGATTTCAGCTCAAAAAAAAAAAAAAAAAAAAAGTTCTTGATCTATACACGGCAGCAAATAAAGCTAGAAGAAAAATGTATAGATCGACTGGAAAGAGCTTGCGGAAAGGAATAGATGCCTACCTGTCCCGGCAGAAAGTGCATTTGGGTGACGGTGGCCATGTCTTTGTGCAGACCCGTGAACTCCACTCCTGGGGTGCCGTATCTGTAAAGGTCAGAGGTCAAGGAAAACATACAATGGAACAAAAGCCACAGAGGTGATCTGTTAAAGAACCCAGCGTGTCCCCCCCCCCAATTCTCTTTCTACATTCATGAGACGTGTTTAGATCCCGCGGTCCTTAAACACAGATGCCGAGCAGGAGCATGTCTTTTTTAATCAGCGGTCTATCCCTTTAAATCGCTCTTCGGAAAGCCAGGGGTTAAGTTTACACTCCAAACGCCTGAGATTTAACGTGGCCAGGAATGGCGTGGGAGGGAGGTCGCCCGTTTACACGGAGAGGCTCATCCAAATATTTACATCATGAACACGGACTCTGAGAACTCTAATAGAACTCCGCACACAGACCCACGAGCCCTCGAGTACCGGTTCCGACCCGGATCATGAAACCGACGGAAAACATTTGTATAAAAAGCATAATTTCCCCGCATTTTAATGTATTATTTATACACGGCGCAGGAGGACAGGTGTCAACAGTGTAGCTGTCAGCACAAGAGGATAAAAGGGAATAGAGAGTGCGTGCGCGCCGCTGCTGTGCCTTTAAAGCCCACCGCCTTACCCGTTACCATGACTACAGGACCTTTAAAGTTAACGAGGAAACCTAAGCACATGACAGTCCCCCCGCCCCCAGCAATCTAAAAGGGACTCCGGCAAAGTATTAAAAAGCTCCGGAACCGGCAGTCAGGCTCTCCTCTGCCGTTATCGGAATGCGTTTGAATAGACTAATTTTTTTTTTTTCTTTATCCCACCAAGATGTTTTTTGTTTTTTTTTGAACCAAAGGCAATGCTTGTTCTGTAAGAGGAACGAGGTTCAGACATGTTTACGTCAGACGGGCTTCCAAAGTCCTCTCCTAGAGCGAGCGTGTAGGAGGAGTGAGTAACGATTACTCACTCGGTGCAATGGTCTGCAAGCCGCTGCGGGCTTCAAAGTGTTAATCTAAACGCGTCCTTACGATTGGGTCAGAGCGGCGTTAAGTTAATAAAACCCTCGAAGTGTTAAACCCCAGAGGTCTCGTGTCATTGGGATTCAGTTTAATGGGGGGGGGGTCAGCGGGAGGAAGAGCCGGCGCGGCCCCGCAGAGCCATCAGGGGCCGACACAGATCTGACTCACTGTGAGACCCAGCTGCAGACACACAATAACCCATTGTGAGGGGCACGGACTTCTCAATGCCCCGACACGGAATACTGACCTGTACATCCCCCGAGCCGGGGCAGCTGTATATACTGCTGTCTGTAGATTGGCAGAATACAGAGCGCGGCCACCCAGCCGCCGAGCAGGGTTATAATGCAAATAGCCGCACCATAAAGACAAGCGGCCCACAGGACAACCCTTGAATCACGTAAAGTAACTAAACTGTTATAAATAAATAAAAGCTACAGTAAAAAATTCCAACATTTTTTTCAATTATTTAAAAAATATATAAATTTGTAACCATCTGCACCAGGAGTTGGGGATCTGTAACCACCAGAAGGCCGCTTCTCCCAATAACAGCCCTTCCATGGGGCACATCGGTATAAACAAGTGAATACTGCCCTGTGCCAATAAACACGGTTCATTTACCCCCAAAAGGTATTCGACGGAGGCCCCCAGACAGTGTGCTGCCACCACCGGGCAAAGAAATTCCCTCTGTCCCCTGCTGGCTGCCTGCGCAAGCGCCGCCATGGCAACCGGCGCACCAAGGGGCCCCACCTTCCATCCCTTGTGTTTCAATAGAGAGAAGCTATTCAGGGGGAACGTTGCTCAGAGACCGTTAAATCCCCCCCTCCCCCCCGTACTGGGATCTGCTGCCCAATCCGTGGCATTTTCCCCCGACCTAGCCACGCAGCCACGAGCGAGTCGCTGGCAGAGGAGGAACAAGGGGTTAAAAGGCAGCTCCCAACGCTGTCGGCTTATTTCTAGTATCAGATTAAAAATAAGTTTTAAAAAATATTGCTGAGTTTTCTTCTGGGAGCCCCGATCGACAAACACCCCGACTCCTTACGATACTGCCTGTGGGGAACGATAGAATGGCTTGGTCCTAATCACCCAGCCGGACTCTCTGACTAAAGAAAGTCTATGGAGGAACGGACTTCATTAGCATTGTCGTAAAGCATCAAACTAATTCCGAGAAGGAATATTGGGGGTCTCGTACACAGGTGAGGACCCTGAAACAAACACAGCATGTCTTAAAAGACCCATTCAGCACAGAAGTAGTTAAAAGTACTCGGCCATGTTAAACCATGCAGGTGGCAGAGCAGCCAGACACTGAAACCCTGAACCATGCATTAGCTATAGTTATTATAAAGGAGGGTACTCCAGGCTTCCCGTGTGGACCCCCTGTTTTTGTTGGTTTTTTTTCCTCCCCGTTTCTTTTAGTAGGAGAAAGGGTTAAGTATCCTTCCTGCCCTTCCCTGGAGTATCTCACTCTTCCTGGGAAAATTAAGGTGCGGCCATTGTTCAGGCCCCTCCCCCGCCGCTAATTACCCATGAAACCAGAGAAGAATCACAGGTTTCGGTAAATTACCCTACAAATAAACTTCGGAGGAAAAAGAGGGGAACGGAGGATAAAAAAGGATCAGCAACTGGGACGGCAAACCAGTACAGGTGCTGGGGAGGAGGAGGGGGGTACAACCGATTTCTGGCATCGTTCCATCCTGGGCTTGCGCAACGTGCACCTTGCAGCTGTTTATGGTGTAAAAGATTAAAGCCCGGTATCACCCTTAGCAACTTGATCCATACATTATGCAACAGAATGCATTGTAAACACCAGGTTTATATAGAAGGCTTTATGTCGCAGGCAATACATTCACCGCTTGCAGGCGGCCTGCTTCACAAATCGAAGCCATGATGCCGGTGTTGGCTGGGGATGATGGGAGATGTAGTCCAAGTTTTGATCCATACGCTGGTAAAAAGGATACATTTTAACCGCTCCTGATTTCGCTCCGATGGCCATGATTTTGAGGAGTGGGTCGAAGGCGAGGGAGCTGGGCTGGTTGGGGAATCCATGTTCCACGGTCTGCAGGGGAAGGAGAAAAAGAAATCGTTAAACACCATAAGGATCGCCTCTCTCACGTCGAGATGAGCCTGGTACCTCCGCGCTTAATAGGATTCACTCCCTATCGTCTAAATCAGAGTTAGGAGTGGGAGTATTTGGGGAGGGAAAGCCGGCTCTGGTGCTTTTATCCTCTTCAGGCATCTGAAAGAATTCCACATTCTTATGATGGAAATAAAAAGGGAAAGGAGAGAAAAAAATGCTGATGACTGGGAACGGGGGCAGCCTGCGCATGGACTGAGATTCTAGCAGCCTGTATACTGTCTGTTCACAAAACATTATACAGAGGTCTGCCCAATACGAAGACACCGCTGGGAGGTTAGAACCCTCGGGGGAAACAAAATCCTCATTGAGAATAACGCCACAGCGCTGTAAACAGCAACCCCCCCACGTGATGATCAATCAGCATTCAAAAAAAACCTGGTTTTATCCAATTTTGCCCCAATAAACTCCCTTTATCTGCAGTCCTGGAGCCGCCGTTGCTGTCAGTCATGTGATATTTTCGGTGGGTTTCCCGGCTCAAACACCACACTGAGCTGATGCTTTATGGCGATGCTAATGAAGTCCGTTCCTCCATAGACTTTCATTAGTCAGAGAGTCCGTCTGGGTTATTAAGACCGAGTCATTCTATTGTTTCCGCATCCCACCCAGTTATCCTTAAGAGAAGAGCATTTGAATGATCTGCTTTCTCGCTGTTCACCAAACTCTTCTCCGGGCCTGCGGAGCCCATCCTCGAGTCACCCCGGGCGAGTAAGAGATTTTGGGAGCATCCAAGCTTCTCAACTCAAGACAACAGCGAGGCGTCAAAAGTTCTCTACAACAGGACTGAACTTGGAACGACCAGGTTCTTGGCAAATTGAGACCACCGAGTGCTGAGCGGTTAAAGTAACGGGCGAAAGAAAACAGAGATCACGCTACTTTCTTAAAATCGAACACCCAGGAGATCCCGGTAACCGTCCGGCACATCTGGACAGGTCACGTTTCCAGCCCCAAAACACAAGAAAACAATCCCTCCCGAAATCCGAAGCCCACTCATCCAGGAAGCGCTCCGAGCCGTAAAGGGTCAGAGCCAAGCGACTCTCTAAACGAAACATATGTTTTTTAAAAGCCATATCGCAGGGCGTACGGAGGATCTGGGCCGCTGCGTCCCGTCAGGGGAGGTTCGTAAACATGCGCGGGGGGATAAGCGAAGCCTTTAAGGTGCGGGTTGGCCGGCGCTCGCCCCGCGCTCGGTGAGATCATATCGCAGCTGCATCCGGTATGAATCAATTATCTCTCCAAGAATCTGATTCTAATTACAGCAAAGTCAGAGCGTCCGGCTAATCCCACCATGCGCAGCGGCCAAAGGATACGAAATACGGGGTGGGGGGGGGCGATGTCTGAGCACGGACGCCATTCCCCACAAGCGACCAAAATACGCGTGATTGCCCCCCCCCCAAAATAATACATATAAATTTAACAATCCAGCCTTTACATATATGTTGCGGATGCTCCAGCCAATCACAAGCGCTGTAACTTTTAAATCTTCATGGTGCCCCCCCCTTGTAAACGCATTCTGTAGAATCCCCCCCCCCATCAGCTAAATAATATCCAGAAGATGTTATATATTTTTTTTTAAAGCTGGGTCATAAGTGGATTTACTGCTTGGTGAGGCCGACGCGTTCCGCAATATCGTCCCCCAGATTGTTTACATGCGTCCGCGATTTGCTTTCGTGCGTCGCCGTCTGGATAAAATCACCCCATTGGGGAATATTTCTAGTAATCTGTTCCCCCGAGACGCTCCATGCGCGGCGCGATCAGTAATTACGCCTCCCGGATCCCCCGGAGAACCCGGCTCGAGAAACGCGCTCCATGAAAACGCGATGAGATCGCTGATAGAAGCTCACAAACCGTCACCAAATGCCACGTACGACGCGTTACACGAAATCAGTCGCACGAACACAGAGGAACACGCAGGGACCGCAGCCCCCCGCTCACCGGCTTCAGGGGTCTTCGCAGGGCTCCTTTTTATAATGAACGATAATTTTACAGTTTATTTTAATTTTTTATTCCTTGGCAATGAATGACCGTTACTTTGCGAGTATTCGAAATTCATCCACAACCACGTCTCGGGGTAAAATAGAAGCCAAGGAACGGTCACAACGCGACACGGTTTGGGAGACGATTTAATTAGCTTTCCCGTAAAGCGTTCAAAATAAATAAATATAAAAACAAAAAGAAAAAAGAAAAAAAAAAAGTTCCCCCATCACGGGGCGTTTATCCGCAGATTTCCCCGACAAGCAAAAAGTAATTGGAAGAGGGGGAGGGGGCGCGGGATATTTAGGGCCAACTATTGTTCCCACAAAAGATCTAATCCAGGGCTGCAGAGAAAGGGGTCTTTTGTCCTAAAAAAAAAAAAAAAGCGGAGGGCACACAATACGGTGAAGAGGCGATGGGGGAGGAGGGGGACCGCCAAAGAACTGGAGGAACAGGAGGAGGAGATCACAGAGATGTGACCACAATGGTACCCAAGGAGGAAGCGGGGCAGCCCCATCCGGAAAACTTTACCCCCGCTCCTCAAACTGGGGCAAGTACGAAGTTATTTGGGTTACGGAACAGAAAGAGGCCAGCGGAGAGTTATCAGGAGCGATACGTAATCCAAATTGTGATGTCACCACGAGATTTCATGACATCACATTAATCTGCTGGGGCGGACGTTACCACGGAGACGTCTGGAATCCTTTTAAACCCCCCCCCCACCCCAACACAGATGTTCTAAGGAGCTACAGAGGGAATTAAGAACACATGCTGAGGAAGGACAGGTTCTGGATCACCCCCCCAAAAAAGAAATCCAGTAACCATTTCAGTGCCGGAACAAAAAGAAATAATAAAATGAAATAAAATTTAAAAAATATAATTAAAAAAAAAGTTTAGCAGCGTGAAGCTGAAGCGCTGTGTGTCGCTCCCGGCTCTCACCGGCGGCAGGTAGATAAACATTTACTTTCGCAAGAAGAAAATCTATAAAATGATCAATAAAACCCACAATCTGGTGAATTCCGATCGGCGGCTTCTCGCCACTAAACCTTTAACCGTTCACACGCCGGAGCAAAGGCCAGCGGGAAGGCAGCAGATGTCGCGACAGAGGATTCTCAATGATTTAACAGGAAGTGATATATATATACACATGCATACATACATACATACATATCCCTATAGGGGAGGAAAAACAGATGTTTTCTACCAGGGTCCGAACAGCAAGCCCCAGCCAGAAGTTGCCCCTGAGTGGTGGGAGCGGAGGTTCTTCCCGGTTACCTTTACTGGCGCTCTGGCTTATCTCGCTATTTGTTCAGATCAAACAAGGCCCCTCGTGTTTATTTAAGGAGGGCTTCGGGGCAATAAAGCTCAGGTAGAGCCTCGCGGCTGCTCGGTAAACAGTGACGGAGCGTGACTCAGGCGAGTGGCCCTCGCTCCCAAAGTCCAGGGAGTAGGAGGAATCCGCCGGGGGAGGAAGCACGTTCAGGGGAAGCCGTAAGGACCCCCCGGTACACGGGGCAAGGTGCGGACGGGTACCCCGGAGAACATAGCCCCCTGCATCAGATACTCATCTGGAACCAGAAGGGTTAATTCCCGGCATGCTTATTCTGTAATATGACATGATTTGCAGCCTAAACCTGACGGAGTTAATGCTTCCCAGCTGGGGTGGCCGGGGACGGAGGGATGACTTCCAGCTGCCCCCCCTCTCTATTGGCATTCAGCCCCAAACTTTCTATACAAACACCAAGCTACCCCCCAGGCAAATTTAACCTCTTCAGCGCTACACACCAGGCACTTACTGCCCCCTTAAGTGATTACAGCAGAATATTTGCCCTTTAATAGATACGAGCGAACCGCTAAAAGATCCCAAAATAAATCTATAAGATCCTCTTACAACCGAGCGCAAAGCTTGACACAGGGGACATGTACGTATGTATGTATCCGTGTAACACGCGTGCTATACAGAAATATGACCATTAATAGAGATTGTGGTAAAGAGACATTATGCCAGCTTATGCCCCACATCTGTCTGACAGCGGGGAGCTGATATGCCGATGCCAGGCCGGTTTGTGGCTCGGGGGCACTGGCTCCCCGGTTTGTGGCTCGGGGGCATTACCGGGATAATAGAGGGACTTTATCAGAGACCCAGGAAACTTTATACATGTAGAGGTGGAAAACAACCAATGAACCAGGGTACCGGCAGACTGTGCCAGGGTGCCATCCCTCTGCGGCCGCAGCTCCAACACCACCGGACGCAGCCTCAGAGGTGCTGGGAATATGCCGGCCGCGCTTAGGGGCCCCTCCATGGGCCAATTGGGTGGGTGCGATGGAGAAATAAAGTCAGGATTAATGAATTTACAGAAGGAGGAAGAGAAACCAAAAGCATCGACTCAAACATAGCAATAAACCGGACCCTCGGCACACAGTACGAGGGGCTCGCATTAAAAGCAGGACCACCAACCGTGTCTTCAGGGGTCCCAGATCCCCTCACCCGAAAGAAAATCCAGCTTCCCACATCTCACCCTGAAAGTTGGCCCCTAACCCAATGATGAAACCACAACACCCTTTCTCCGGCCACCGATTCCTAGCACCACATACGGGCCCCAGCGGACACCAAGGGCGGAATCTGGGGTATTAGAGGCCCCCTAATAGTATTGGGAGACACATTCTAGGTGCCCCATGTTAACATGGGGGTCTGAGTTAGATTCTACCCAACAATAAGGGGGCATCAAGACAACCACTACACACGGGGGGCACCACATCCTCTAATAAGCCCCTGTCCCTAGTGATGGGGGGCAATTGCATCGTCAAATAAGCCTCACCCTTCAATCAGCCCCTTCATCTACTAAATGCCCCCCCCCACACCATAACAAGCCCCTTCCTCAAGTAATAGAGGGGGCCCCAGACTCACATAAGCCGCTTCCTCGTGTAATGGGGCCCTCATAAGCCCCCTAGCCCGCAGAACCCCCACAAGTTTAGGACCCCCACCGCACTCGCCCCTGCTACCTCATCCCGTACTAAGACTTGGGGCCCGACACCCGCGCGCCCAGCTGTGGCTCCCACCTTATTAAAGGCAAACAGGTCCTGCTTTATCTTCTCTCTCTGAGGGTCGTTGCCCTGCCGCCGAAAGCGAAACTTCATCATCTTGCCGGTGTCCCGAAGCCCGTGCAGCCGCCGCTCAGCAGCCAACACTCACACAGGCGGCCGGGGAACTTGATCCAGCCCAGGCTTGACTGACACTGTCCGTAGCCAATCAAAAGAGAAGCTTCGAGCCCGTGCCTGCGGATCTTTTAGAAGCTTGGCTACTTCACTATGCCCTAAGCGCATGCGCGATAGAGCGCAGAGGAGTGTGGGATTTGTAGTTCTTCCCACCATACTACACTTATTGTTCAGAAATGTGGAATGCGGTGACTATTTTTCTACCAAGAAGCCCCTCTGTCAGCTTTCAATAAAGTTTATAGTGACTTCTAAAATGAAATTGGTTTTAAAGAACCCCCTGAATATACAACTGATACTTAAACAGTGATAATAAATGGGGTCCATCTCAGCCCTGGGGAGTGGTATTAAGGAGCACCGAACAGAAATAAAATATTAATTTAATAATCTTTTTAAAAAACTAATAAACCGGTAGTTAATTTAAAGGCCTTTTGATCTATACATTGTGCTGGAGAACAGGCTACCGAGTACAGGTTATTTTTAATAGAAAAATCTATTTTTTTATGATTTGATTTGTTTATTGAATAATAACCCCCCAGCGCTGTATACAGTAATATAACCCCCAGCGCTGTATACAGTAATATAACCCCCAGCGCTGTATACAGTAATATAACCCCCAGCGCTGTATACAGTAATATAACCCCAGCACTGTATACAGTAATATAACCCCCCCGCGCTGTATACAGTAATATAACCCCCCAGCGCTGTATACAGTAATATAACCCCCAGCGCTGTATACAGTAATATAACCCCCAGCGCTGTATACAGTAATATAACCCCAGCACTGTATACAGTAATATAACCCCCCAGTGTTGTATACAGTAATATAACCCCCAGCGCTGTATACAGTAATATAACCCCCAGTGCTGTATACAGTAATATAACCCCAGCGCTGTATACAGTAATATAACCCCCAGTGCTGTATACAGGAATAACTCCTGACTGGGTGATTAAGACTGAGCCATTCTATTGTTTCCCACAGGCAGTATGATAAGGAGTCAGGGGGTTTAGTAGATCGGGGATCAGATAACAGAGTGAGAATCATACAAACGGCTGATATGCAGCTGCCTGAAAACTTTATATTATGGGGCAAAAACTGCAACTGGGGTAAAAAAGAAAACATAAATGTATAAATATACACTAAGGCATTGTTTTCACCTATACACTCTGCTGACAATCAATAGGTTTAGATCGAAATGTTTTTGTTTGGTTTATATACATTGAGTCACTTCCTGTTGGGGCCACACATTGTAAATAGACTCGTTGTCTCGTAATACGTGTGTCTTCTTAATGTCTAATAAAGAGTTAATGTTATAGGCAGTGTTAAATCGCCCCGTTACCCCGACGCATCAGCGGGGCTTTTACTTACAATTTCTCATTTATTTAGAATATTCGTGACAGGGTAAACGCTTTAAAAACTTCCTCGATCATTTTTCGAGGTTAGGTTTCCCCTAAACCCCGTATCTGCGGCTTTTTGTTTTTTCTTCTAGGTTTTGAGGCTATTCTATAGGTTAATGCGATTATCACTATATATACAGGATATATATATGTGTGTGTGTGTGGAAATGACACAATAACAAGTTTCTTAGTGAGCTTTATTAGTAAAATCTTTCACGCCCTCAGCAGTCGGGAGTCGGATGATAAATTGTATGAATCGGTTGTTTCTTATACTGGGAGCAGACGTTGGACTCACTGATGAGACGTCTGCGGTGGCCAGAACTGACTAATCTGAGCCTGTGAGAGTCATACCCGGGAACTCTCAGGGTTTTTGCCCCAATCAGGGTCTCAGGGGCAGATTCTCAGGGTCCCTCAAATTATGAGATGAGTGGAACAGCCTCCCAGCAGAAGTGGTAGAGGGTAATACAGTGAGGGTATAAAACATGCATGGGATAGCCATACGGCTCCTGAATCTAAGACGAGACCAACGACTGATTAAGGTTTGAGTCTTTACAGCAGGAGAAACGGGCGACTAGACGGGGGCCGAATGGGGGCCGATCTGCCTTTAGGCTGAAAATTTTAATATTGTTTTCTAATTTATATATAATCAGGGCTCCTAAAACTTTTTATAGGAAATTAATAAAAAACACAGAAGCTAATGTTGGCAAATCAAACATTTTTCTGAGAATTTTTATCTCGAATCTGTTTTTACTTTAAAGAAAAAAAAAAATTCCGGAAAGTGGAACAAAAGTCTTGTGATTTCCTTACGTGTCTCCTGATTCACGTACACCGTATGTCTTGTCTGCAAAACAGTACAGGGTACAGGCTCGTGACATAAACCATCATACAAAACACATGAACACGCCAACGAAACGCACGTCACATTCCTGTTTGGCGTCTAAAGGGTTCGACATTTTACTTTTTTAGCTTTAAAAAAAATATACAAAAATTACATTTTTTGTGCAGACTGCAGTCTGTTTTTCTCATAGTCTCGCTTACATTGTTGCACTCTTACCACAGGGTCAGGAAGCTTTCGAAAAATATGTTTTACGTTACTGAGGGGGTGGTAGATAACCAGAACAGCCTCCCAGCAGAAGTGGTAGAGGGTAATACAGTGAGGGGATTAAACATGCATGGGATAGACATACGGCCCCTGAATCTAAGACGAGACCAACGACTGATTAAGGTTTGAGTCTTTACAGCAGGAGAAACGGGCGACTAGACGGGGGCCGAATGGGGCTGATCTGCCGGCAGGTTCTGCGTGTAATAGCTTACATGGTCACTTGCCTAAGAAGCTGACACTTCATCCAAAATAGTATATTAATACGTTTATTAAGTTGATAAGTCCCTGTTAATCAATGTTGAACACTTATAAAAAATATATTCGAACCCCTATTAATATGGACAGTTGGAACATTCCAAAATCCCTCTTGGCAATTTAGCTGTGGGATTGGTTTGCTGTAACCATGCCAACAATTTTAACCAATCGTAATGTCGAATTACTGAAAATTCCACCATGCATGGGGCGTAGAGGGTATTAGTTTACTTTGATGGGTGGACTATTGTGGATAGCCTTTGTAATAATAATAATAAAGTAGCGTTGCGCATGTACGAGGCCTCCTGCTTCTTGGTGCTCTTTTGAGTTCAACATCTGTATCTAATCAAACGTGTTTGTATTAAAACCAGAGATAAGACGCTCTGAGAATTCCTTGCGGTTTGATTTCGTTCCCGTCGTGCCCTCCATGGCTTTGGGGATCGGCCTCGGCTGAGGATGTTTGTTACAGTTTGTTTCTATCCCTGTCTTAAAGTAGAAATGGCTGGGATTTGTCAGATTTGTTTGGGGCCTTAACTAGTAACTATCGCAAAGAAGTGTTTCTCTGTCATATCTCCCAGGCAGCCATCTTTTAGATGGGCAGTTGCCCTTTAGGACCTAACCTCTAAGCCCTTAAGGACCTATGCGTATCCCCTCAACACCTGTGTCGTGGGGTGTGGCCAGAGGTGTGGAGGGGCAGAGTCAGCTCGGGGAGTGGGCAGGGCCAGCTTCTTGAAATGGGTGGGAGGAGTGTCCACCTCGCGACATTAACATCGTAAGGAGGCCATATTGGAGCCTAGACCGCCAGATCTCTGGTCAACACCCGAATCCTCCGGGTCGCAGGAGCGGGGTCTTAACACACCCCACTCCATGCTCATTTCTCTTTTGAATAGTGGGTGTGCCCACTGACATCAGCAGAACCACCCCTAATGTCAGTGGGACCGCCCACCGATGTCAGTGGGCAGTCCTGGCCGCGTCCCGCAAGGGTAGGCTCCAGGTAGACGGAACCCAGAAGTTCCCAGGTATGCTCGGGACAGGGCCCCCAAAATATCGGGCCTGTTGAGAGGTATGCCTATGGCCGGCCCTGATAACTTCGCCTTGAACGTCCATTCAATAGAGGGAGTTTATATCTTCAATAAGTTCCATCTTCCAAGGCCCTGTCAATCATCCATATGGGTCTCCTATAAAGAAACATGGCTGCTTCCTGTATGGATCTTAGTATTTTCTGTATGCGGAGAAGATGGTAGCAGGAAAAAACAAGGCAATCGGGCTGCAACTTCCCTTTAAAATCTACTACTTCCTATGACCTCAAAGGACATCCTGATTGCTTCCCATTGCAAGATAACATTGTACCGGCAGATGCCTCGGACAGCGGTCCTCACCTCCAGATGACGTGTGAAATGGATAACCGACTTAAAGCACTTTAATCATGATGATGATGATGATGGCTCTGAGGTCCCTTTCATTTTTTTGGCGGAATCTCCCCAGATGCATTTTCCCCTCTCCACCTGCCAATTGCCCTGCAGGACGCATGTTCAGCTGAACAGATCTCCCTCCATGTGATAGACCCCCGTGCGCATGTGAAATCAGCAAGAGAGCTTTCCTGCCACTGATTGGCTGCTTCAAGCCTCATCAATGGCAAGAATCGACATTCCATGGAGGAAGAGGGCAGCTGCAGCAGCAGTGCTGCAGATTCTAACTCAGGCAAGTATTTTCCCCCCTCACTGTATTACCCTCTACCACTTCTGCTGGGAGGCTGTTCCACTTACCTACCACCCTCTCAGTAGAGTGAAACTTCCTTCCATTCCATCTCAGTCTCTGATCCTCTAGTGTTAGATTCCGGTCTCTTGTTGTAATTTTTCTCCTCCTTTGGAATAAATTCCCTCCTGTACTTTATTAAATCCCTTTAATTATTTAAATATCTCCCCCCACCCCTCTCTCTTCACTCCTCCAAGCCAGACATATTGAAAATGAAATGCTTATCCCCCCCCCCCAATAGCGGGGTATATTTAGCGGGGTATATTTAGCGAGGCTGTTTAGAGTGCTTAATTGCACAGAATGTCATAGAAGTGGGTGATGATTGAGGCGGGTGACCCCGGAGTCCGTGGGAAGAAGCGATTAGAGTGAGCGGGGCAGGAGACATCCTCTAACACTCCGGCCTGTGTATTCACAGGGGCCGCTGAGGACCGCGCTGCTAAACAGACCAAGAGGAAGTACAATTTAAGTCTTTCCAGGCAAGATTGGCCTCTCATTGCACAGTCGCGAGGAATATGTTAATACATTATATGTGGTTTTGATATCTCCCATGCACCCCTGTTCCGGAGGCTCAGTCCCTCTACCATACCCAGATTTGCTGATCCATGAAACATACTGATTAAAGGGACTGATGAGTTTTATTAGGAAGTCAACTAGCGCCACCTGGTGGAAGGGAACGGAGCAGCCAGCCGGCCTGATCCTAGCCTGTTTTTTTTTCTGTACATCCTAGAGAGGAAGAATAACCAAATTTAGTGAAAATCTATTATATCGAATTGCATCCAGTTTTATAAAGGGACGCCATCTTTGTTTATTCCGCCTTCTCAGCGTGTGATGTAATTGATGTCCTAATCTCCTGGAGGCTTCTAGGTCATTGGAGGGTGCCAGAGGATCATGCGTAGGTGAGTGTTTACGTGAAAAGTAAGTAATATTACGTAACTTTGGGGTTCATGATACCGAATTAATGTATTACTTACACGCTTAGCTTTATTAAGACCTATTCCACAGGGTGATGGGATTTCACATAAATATGGCGGTGGTTGGTAAGACTTTACCTTAGGGTGGTCTAGTTTTTTGAGCATCAATTATGCAGATCTCTGCAGGAAGCCCGGGGGTATAAAAACTTTAGTCCAAATTGCTATAATAGACATATCTATTGACATTTCGGGGAGGCGTACAGAAACACAAATTCTAGGCTTTCTCCCGATGCAATCTGATCGTAACTTTCCACGATCCATCCTATTCTACAGAAACTCTTAGTCTTTGGAAATCTGGGAGATTAAGTCGGGAAGCAAATATTTCCTTTACGGGAACAGATCACGTGACGAAACCGGATTCCGGCCGGCGGATGTCCTGATCTGATCCCCCCGGTGACGTTGCAAATAACCCTATGTCTGTTTGAAATGAACCAATCGAATGCACCATCCAGGTTAAAGAAGCAACGGTGTTATGACATATCTAGAATATTAATTACAATCGGATCTCCCCCTGCTTTGCACAGCAATCCAGATACTGCCACATCAACAGGCACAAAATGAGGAAAATCGTCTTATATAATATATTTCTATTTTATTATTATTAATGCTTATTGGTAGAAATAAAACATCTGGAATTCTTTAGAGTATCTTTAATCATTTCAAAAAACGTTTTATGAAATTTCCTAGCGGTTTGCATTTATTAAGTGGATCCGAGGAGCAGACGGGGACTTGAGCTGCGGCTCCCATGAGGCTCAGCAAGAACCTCGATCGGGATCCACCGGGATAACAGACATTTTGTTTCAGGAGACAGAAGAAAAAGAGGGGGAAAAAAGGAAAAAAAAAACTGTGCTAAACAAAAATTGTATTGAAAAGGCAACCAAACTGTTCTTTGGGAATATTGGAGTATATTCCGTTTCAATACGTACTGATCCTTCGCTTAAGGATAACCGCACAATGCCCCCCACACGGCTCCGTTCCTCCAGCGCGTCGCTCTCAAGCTCACAGAACAAACTCCGTCTGAGCTCCGACATACAAAAAAGCTAAGTACCGGCGCGGGCCGTCCCAGCGGAAAACATCACAACTCAAAACGTGCTGGACCGGGATCCAGGACAAGGGGCCTCCATAGGTCCTCCGATACATTTCCGGTTACAGAAAAACGGCGGAGGAAGAAAACACGAAGTCCCACAAAGTTATTCTCCCGGCGACTGCGGACTCCAAATACCTCAATGCCGCCTCATTTTAACTTTGCGAGCTGGGCTTCCCTCGTCCTCTCCTATTTCACCATAGCCGTCCACGGACTCATAAGACCTTCGCCAATAGTTCTCAGAGCTAAAATTACTCCGCTTTCTTGGTTTTGGTAAAAGCACAGACCGCCTGTTCTCCTCTTTATCCATTTCTAGAATCCGAGGTCTGCGAAGCAAACAATTCATCGGTAAGAAGCCCGCATCTCAAACACAGCAACCAATTCCCAAGACCTGATGTTAGCAGCAAGCACCCCCCCCCGTTACCCGCTGCGTTTCACGTACCTGTGGGCTGCGTCTGGGTCTGCCTTGCGATGCGATCGCTTTGGTTTCAGGACGTGCTGCCGTTTGCTGCCAGAGAGACGCTCGGGGTTATAACTGCTGCTAAAGGACTTTGTCTCCAAACGTGGAGCTTCGTTCCTCGTTCTGTTAGAAAAGACACAAAACATAAGAAACGTACATTGAATAAAATAGACTAAAAACATAGACACTAAACTGTTATAAAAGGTAGCATTTAACTTCTAGAGAGCAAGGAGGAGCAGGGAATCCATAAATGGGACCACCGATCAAGTGAGGTTCTAGAGTGGTCAACCATCCATGCGTGCGCCTCGACTAATCGGCTTTTAACTCCCGCAGCGAGAGGCGTTTCCACCAACCGGCTGTTGGTTTTGCGTATTTCGCCTGCCTCGGGACGAAGGACAAGTCACTGCTTTGAGGGATAAAGGATTGCATTCTTGCCGCACAGGGATTAGATACGGCACAGGAGCTCCTGTCCTCCCGGTTTAGCTAAAGTGACCTTGATGACTTCCCGCTCCCAGCAACCGAAAAGGGAGACAATGGAAGAGAAGACATGCGCGGTGCCAGCATCCGAACGTTTTCAGTGTCAGGCAAAGCAACATGTTTTATCTGTAAAGCTGAAAGGGTTTGTTGCGCATCACCGCGGCTGCCCGGGGATAAGCAATTACTTCTTTAAAGGGAGATATAATTAAATCCATTTTAAAGCCAGACTATTGTGTTCGTTTCGACAAATATTCTCCCGATTCCTTTGTCTTGAAGCCCAATAATCAAAAAGTGAATTTTGAATAAATGAAGGTGCCAGAGTGATATGTTTCCATTGCCACCGGCACAGACTGCCACCGGCACTGTCTCTTATGCATCGTAGAACATTTTCCCGGAGCAGTTTTTGAATACCAAATCTCAGGCCAACAACTCCAAGGAGCCACCAGCCACACAACTTCGGCATGAAGGTCCCGTGAATCCATATTACATACCCCAAGGGTCCGATCCAAACAAACTGCCCCACTGTCTGGATTCCGAGAGCAGCAGCGATCCCGGCTGGCTGTGGAGATGAGGATCGCCCCACACTGGCCAACTGAGCCGTTGAATTGATCGCTGCCTGTGCCGTCGCACCACAGATGGTAATAAATAAGTCGCCGTATGTAAAGTAGAAGGCTGGGACATGACATCATAACCCGGCCTTCTGCTTAAACAGATCGTGCAACAGCTTCAAATGGAAAGTTGGTGGATCCCTCCATTAACCCCCCCAAAGGTGTCTATATGAAAGTGTGTGTGTGTAATATATATATATATTACACACACACACTACTGACTCAATAATACACTCAATAAGTAGGTTAAACATTTATTATTAGAGACCTGCTATCCAGAGGGCAGGGTTCAACAGCCAAGGTTTGCGTGTGTAATATATATATATATATATATTTTTTTTTTACACATTAAGCAGCTGTTAAAGCCAGTAGACGTGACAGTGTTAAATTAGACACCCAGCCGGCACTCCCGACACGGATAATATTACTTATAAAATAGGCACCTACTTTCTGAGTATGACAACAGCACGTCTCTCCTTGATGTCTTGGGGTCGGATACAGTGCGTGATCTCGTCTGCTGCATATCCGCTGTGAAGAGAACAGGAAAGTGTCACAATCTCAGTCGGGTGAAAAACCACCAAACAGAAAACGAGCGTCATATTAAAGAATAAATCTACAAGCCGAGTACAAAGCACCGGCAGAGGTAACGTGAAAGCTAAACGTTGTTTTACTGCTTGGAAACTTCTACCGCTAGTCTTTACAAAGGCAGAACTGCTCCTAGTAGCCTGAAAGACCAAAACTATCAGAAAGATCCCCATCACAGCTACCAGGAGAAATGAGAACACGAGGACATGAACTAAAACTAGAGGGCCAGAGACAGAGATGGAACAGAAGGAAGTTTTACTTTACTGAGAGGGTGGTAGATAAGTGGAACAGGCTCCCAGCAGAAGTGGTAGAAGGTAATACAGCGAGGGGATTAAACATGCATGGGATAGACATATGGCTGCGCACCGGGACTCTTAGCGGGACATAGGAAATAACCCACGTATGTTTAAGAAATTCACAAAACTAAAAAGTAAGAAGACGCAGAAGCCGCTGACAGCAAAATTCCTCGTTCCCTGGGATCCGATAACACGGCGCTCCGTAACGCGTCACAGACACTTTTAGCTGCGGATCTGCCAAGTCATGAGCGCCTGTTACCGAGCGCGACCCGAAGCAGCGGCGGGGATCCTATTTCAGCGATCTCCCCGTCCTATTCTGGGTGGCCGGACCACACAGCCGCGTTTCCCTAATTGGTAAACCGGTCTCCCAGTTAAAGGCGAACACAGACCACGTGCAGAGACCCGGGGCCGTAATGGGCAAGCGAGGGGCCACGTGCCGAGACCCGGGGGCCATAACGGGCAAGCGAGGGACCACGTGCCGAGACCTGGGGCTGTAACGGGAAAGCGAGGGGCCACGTGCCGAGACCTGGGGCTGTAACGGGAAAGCGAGGGGCCACGTGCCGAGACCCGGGGCCGTAACGGGCAAAAACAACCGCAGAGTACAGCGTCTTTCCCCACTTATTCTTCACATAAACAGTCTGAGTCAGCTGGTGGAGGCTTCCTAACGGATGACGAATCCCCGGCGGGTCTGGCGGAGGCGAGCTTCCTGCTTGCTTGCGATCCGACCACGGAGGCAGGCAGTGTAGGGGTTAAGGGCAGATTCCTAAAGCCTTCTGGCAGCTAAAGCAGTTCCTCGCCATCCATACAGCCGCTAAGCGACCTGCGGGGGTTTCGCATTCATACAGGAGGCGGGCGAGGTAAAGGATGGAGGCATCGTAACGAAGCCTTCCGAGGTCTTTGCCGCATCGCCTGCCTTAGGAAAGACCTTGAGAGCCAAACAGCATGAAGACTGTTCCTTTACAGAGAAAAATGCCCAGCACTCAAAGGGTTAACACGTACAGGCTTCAGCAACAAAAGAGGGGTTTATGATGGAAACATTTAAATACATAAAGGACAGGAGGGAAGAGACCGCAATCTAACACTAGCGGGTCAGAGGCTGAGATGGAGCGGAAGAAAGTTTTACTTTACTGAGAGGGTGATAGATAAGTGGAACTGCCTTCCAGCAAAAGTGGTAGAGGGTAATACAGCGAGGATATTAAACATGCATGGGACAGACATATGGCTCCTGAGTCTAAGACGAGACCAACAGCAGGAGAAACGGGCAGAATCTAAGTTTCTTTTTCAAAACATTTTCTCCTCTCCTGAGTGGTTTTAAGAGGCAGCTTCCGGAGCCGAGCGAACCACGGACCTCACACCCCTCGCCACAGCGGGTTTCGAAATGATTCAGACCGCGTTTTTCCGTGGCGGATGCGAACGTGGAACACGCGACCCGACGCTGAAAGAATTCATGAACTCGACGCGGATCGCAGGTTGTTCTACACTAAACAAAACCCAAAATAATCTCACAAGTCCCGCTGCACGAGACGCCCGTTCATCGCGTGCGACATCCTGCGGGGAAGCGAAATAAGCTGCAGCTTAGAGTCTAATTCCGGTGACCTCTTCCATTGGATTAGAGGAATACTAATAGTTACTCCTGCATCACTTTCTGCATAGTAGTCATCTCCGTGACCGATCCCAAGAGCTCTGCAACAGCTGGAGGGCAGACCGTTGGCTATTTTAAAGTCATGTGACCAGAGGCTACCCAAAAAGGGAGCGTTAAGGAAAGGACTACGGTCTTCCCGAATAGCACGAGAACGCCGCTCCTCGATCAGCACCAACGCCGCACACATCCACGACCTTGAAAGTTAATTTTAAAACCAAGTCTATCGCCCCGTATAATATATATATTTCCGGTATCCGAGATGTCACTTCCTGAATCGACTGGCCAGATCCTACGGGCAGCTTCTCGGAACTCGGGAAGATAACGCGGCGGCCCGATCTACAGCCCTGGTCCATGTATGACATCATCGAGTTACCATAAGAGTTCCCTTCCTAAAACCATCACTATGAGCCTCCTCTCCCGGTCGCCCCACCCCCCACCGGTCATACAGATTACCCCTAAGTAGGGCATTGAGTGCATCACTGCATTAACTAATAACCTTCAAGTCTATTTGGTTTCCAAATCATTAACCATCTCTTCTCCAATACTTTAACCCTTCCAATCTCTGTCATCAGATTAACCCTGCGCTGACATTGTATTCATTCACTCAACATTTGCCAGTCCCATGTTACACATTACCCCTGGCAGCCTCCAATGCCTTGTATTAACCCTATCTTGACCCTGAATCATTACCAATAGCCAAGTGACGACTTGCCAGCTCCATGGCTCCTGCATTAACCCTCCCTTTGCCGGCTCCATGCTCCTTACTAGGTCGTGACCCTAACGGCACTGCATTTCCGCTACCCCTGACCATACACCCCCCCCCGGCTTTTTCCCCGTCGCCGCCAGCTACCTGAGCACGGTGACGCTTCCCCGCTTGACAGGCAGGAAGAGCACCGGTTCGGACACCCGGATCGGTTTGAACTGGAACTTGCAGCCGAAGCAGAGGGCCGAGTCGCTGAAGAAAGACACGGAGACGATGGGCCGCTCGAAGATGTGGATGGGATCCACGTGGGACACGATGCAGCCGCCGGGCTGGTAGTCGTTAATGACGGCGCTGTTGACGAAGCCCTCGGGGATGAGGCGATGCTGGACCAGGCGGCGGATCACCAGTTCATGCACCCACTCGGGGATCTCATCAACCTCGCCTTTGGGGTACAGCCGCTCCTGGCCGGGACCCCGCTTCTGCAACTGGGAGCCGTACGTGTAGCCCTCACCGAAAAAGTACTTGTTGCGAAGCGGGGCCCGGTCCACTGTGTGCTCCCGGTACAGCCCCTTATCGGCCCGGGACACAACCTCGTCGATTTTGGCCTCGATACGGGCGCACTCCTCCGGGGTAAAAAGCCGCAGCTGTTGGATGCCGCTGCGCACCTTGCAGGCCTCCTCCTCCTCCTGCTCGGCCGTCGCTTCCTCCTCCGTGTCCGAGGCCGGGTGCTTCCGCTTGCCGCTTTCCTTGGGGCTGTCCCGGTACAAGGATTGCAGCTTCTCCCGCAGGTCGGTGTAACCGCTGACAGACATGGCGCTCACCCGGGGCTACGCGGGACGGACATGGCCAAGGCTCAGTGGTAGAGCTCCATTCCCGCGGCGACTCGGTACGCGGGGCTCTCCCGCTGCGCAAACACCGTCAGACAGGCCTGGGCTGAGGGGATCCTTGCTGGGATTGTTCAGAGCAGCCGTCAATCAGAAGAAAGGGCGGGACAAAGCGCTGTCACGGCTTCCACAGCCAGGACCCTGTCATTTAAGGATGCCCTAGGCGCGCCTGACCCAAACCAAAACAACAATACTCAACAAACTCTCTTTCAACTCGAATAGTTTTATTAGTAGACGGGTCATGACATGATTAAAAATAAAATATCTTGTTTATTTATATTACTTAACTATATTTGCTTTCTATAGGTATCTTTAGGAAGCAGGCGACCATCAGGCACCGTTTGTTTTGGGGCCACTCTCTAGTGTCGACGTGACTGTTGTAACGTTTGTTAGGGTCTAGAGTACCAAGATGGCCGCTACAGCGATTGCCTAGGGTTGGGAGTACCAAGATGGCGCAATGGACTTTGCCAACTTTTCAGCAAAGCCCCGCCCCCGATCACCTGGCTGGGATTGACGTATCTGTTATCCGTATTGTATAACTTGACAACACTGTTTGTAAACAACGAGACTTTACTGGAGTCCAGGAGGCGCCATATTGGTGTGTTATGAGGTACTGCTATATATTAACTCCACTCTGCCGGGCAATAAAGTGAAAGAAACCTCACAACACATAGGTTGCAGCAGTAAAAGATTTAATACACCTGTGCTCAAGGGGGGAGATTTTGAAATAATACATTATTAAACAGTTAGTGGTTAATATGAGGTAGTGCACCTATAGAGAGAATGTAAATGTAATATTCAATTAATAGTCATTTATTGAAGCGGTGAAGAAGACTGCGCCGTGTAATGCCTTTGGCGTGGAAAATACATTCATGAGGAAACCGAATGCGTGTTTATATATATATATTTGGGTTAAAGTTATTGTCACCCTAGTATCCGGCTGGATACTCGTAGAGACCATATTTATTATTATTATTTATTTATGTAATGTTGGTAATAATACCAATATAAATTATCTATTATTTGTTTATTTTTATGTTATTAATAATAACAATATAAATTTTTATTATTTATGTATTTTATTATAATTATTTTAATATTATTATTATTTTAGTTAGTTTGAGGACCATTACTGTCTTAACGGAATGTTTTAGTTGTTGATCCACATTAACTGTTAATATTCATCGTTAAAGCATTATTAAGATTATTTACAGGGTGACTGGGTACAAGTTCTTTCTCCGAGTCACCCGGCCAAACAGGCTAATGGCCCGTTGACCAAGAATGGCTCGTTTCTTCCTCATTTCTCGTTGTCCTGCATTGAACTCTGGTATTTTTTTTCTTCTCGCCTGCCAGCTCGATTACACCCGTTCAGCCTGCCACCAAATGTATTATGACAGCCTCTGCTTTCAGCTCCCAAAAAATCCTCCCTTTGTAGCTGTACAGGAATTTACCGCAAGAGCGTTAAAGTCATTGAAGGGCTCGGAAGTCTCATTATTGTAAATCCTTAATCCTCTCGCGACCAAAACCTTTTTATCGGATTTCACAATCGAGCTCATTTTTTTGTTTTTGTTTCCAGTAGCCATTAATATTATGTGCGAGTTGTGTCCATTGATGGTTCTAAGCATACCTGGGTACTCTCAGGGTTTTTGCCCCAGTCTCGGGGGCAGATTCTCGGGGTCACACAGTCTGGAGCCGACTCCTTCCTATTCCCCCCTGCTGTGATCATATATAAGACTCCGAGTTGGTGCTTTTGTTCCCAGTATGTTATGGTTGATATCCCTGCTTGAATGCAGGTGACTCAATTAAGTGTATCTTTAAATACTGACAAGTCAGGGTTTCCATGACGACCGATATTTGAGCCATTTGGGTAACACATTTGACAAGTGAGTACATAAAATCTTCACGTGGGGGGCTATTAAAGGGTTAATATGTCAAGAATCTCAGCGGCAGCTTAACCAACCGTGCAAAGTATCTCCGCTAAGTACTTTATTAAACAGTACAATGTTTAAAACCACAAAAAAAATTATATATATATATATTTTTTCTTACAAAAACAGTATTTTAAGGAAATTGCAAAAATACTGAGCCAGTCAGATCCGTAAAAACTAGCGAAGTAACAAAATAAATCTAGAAAATAAACGCAGCGATCCAAATACGCAAATCCGAGCTCAGAAAATTCCGAAGAATCTTCTACTGCAAAGATCACATGATTAAAAAAAAAAAAAGGTACTTCCCGTTTACCCAGAACCCTTTGCGGCATCGGGTTACCTGTATCAGTGGGCGATTTTATTAGACGGGGTCGTTTTACTTATTTTAGGAATTGGTTTTTTTTTTTGTGTTTTTTTTTTTTAAACACCTTTTATTATATAAGCATAAACTTTTTTTGTGCTTTCAAGTGCATTTCTCCTCCAAAAATATAACTAACAGGACAGGAAAACCTCGCGCTGGCTCATAAAAAAAGTTATTAAGAAAGAGGCTGCTGTGTCGCGGGATCAAGCCTCCAGAATGCTGAGTGGCGAAACGCGTTGGTCTCTTCTTCAGCGTTTAATATGATACGTGTCGTGGGCATTGCCACCCGATTGGGCGGTTGTGTTTATGTGGATGGCACCATCGTAGCCTGACCTGTTACTGGATAATGGACAAAAGAACCTAGCAGGGTAACCTGCCAATCAGAGCAGAGTTATCTCGCTGGGAGGAAGCGTTAAGCGTTTATCGCAACTCTGGAGATGGTTTTCCATGTGGACGGCGACCACTCTGCACAGCTCCAGACCCTGGGGCGGGGGGATAGAAGCAGGATAGACTTTATTACAACACAATACTTATTCATCAAACCTGCAAAGCTAGTGTTCTGGGGCTACACCATGGAGAAGGGTAGGAAGCTGGGAACTCTACAGACTACAAGTCCCATAATCCAATGCAAAGAGACATGAAGTCGGATATCCCCGGCCAGTGAAACTTTGGATCTTTAGTGAAACGATAATGCCAAATAATGACTCTGCTAATAAAGCTGAAGATTGGAACAGCAAACACCGAAGGGACCGTAGACTAGACATTTCCGAAATACAGACAGAATTATGTATAATGGGGAAAGAAGAATGAAAACGTACCCCAAGTTATCTTGCCTAGTTAAGGATCCATAGAGACAGCAGAAGAATAGGAAAGAAATCAGAGAGAGAGAGAGAGAGAGAGAGAGTAGGTCACAGCGAGACCTTTCCCACTCCCAGCCCATCATCGGTGGTCTGTTATCATTATAATGGCCCTAAATTCCTATAGACTGGGGTAAACATCACCACTCTTATATACCTGTTCCAGCTGTAGTTGTGTTACCCGATGTGACATCATATCTCCCAGCGCAATGTCTACGTAGGGGTAACTGAAGCCTGAAGCAGGTCGCTGGGTCTTTGTGCTCTGGATCTCCTTCAGCGGAAACGTCACCACCAGCTCCTAAAAGGCAGCAAGACGTATTTAGAGGGTAACTATCTTGTTAAAATAGTCCTATGTCGGGCAACCCACGGTTTCAAGGTTATTGTAACTTCTGGAATTCTATAGATCAAGAACGTGTTGCCCTATCTGATCCCACCCAACATCATCCATTCTGTAGACACGTACGTGTGTTTCCTTGTTGAGGAAGTTGAGCCCGTTCTGGTTGACGGCCAGGATGCACGGAGAGATCACCATGTTGTTACCACAGCTTTGGATGTAGAAGAACGAGGAGCCGAACATGGGGTAGGCACTGACCAGACCTGCAGAGGGAGAAACACCCATCAGCACCACCTAAAACTAGCAAATGTCCTCACAAAAGGTCCATGAGAGGCTTTACCCAAGAACTGCGCTCGTCCCTGGTGTGGACTCAGAGGCTGGATCTGCTGCATATGCTGCATCACCATGTTCAGCCATGACTGCGGCTTCACCGCCTTGTAGAACTGGCTTGGAATATAATCCTGAACTTCACGGCTGTGGAAACGAGAATCGGGCATGTTACCAAATCACTGGGACAAGGGGATGAGGCTGGATTTTGGACATAAAGGCTGATGGACACCCCCATACCCTGAAAATGAAAGGCTCTCTAGACAGATGTATGGGAAACTGACAAAGCATAGACATAAATGAAATGGAGTTTGTGGTAGGAATGTTAAGCCACATTGAGTTATCTCCGGAAGACCTCTTCAGCCCAGACCAAAGTGTAGAGGAACCCCAAATGAGTTGATCTGTCCCAATGGGGAAAGGCAGACACAATTTATAATAAGTGAAATCCAAATATCCATTCATACAATCAACCCATCACTCCCGAGACTTATCGAGGTGCACCCAGGCCAACTCTGCCCCACACGCACATGATCTGCCCCACACGCACACGATCTGCCCCACACGCGCACAGTCTGCCCCACACGCGCACAGTCTGCCCCACACGCGCACAGTCTGCCCCACACGCGCACAGTCTGCCCCACACGCGCACAGTCTGCCCCACACGCGCACAGTCTGCCCCACACGCGCACAGTCTGCCCCACACGCGCACAGTCTGCCCCACACGCGCACAGTCTGCCCCACACGCGCACAGTCTGCCCCACACGCGCACAGTCTGTCCATTGTAATGTATGGGAGCAGGATAACGTACACAGTAGGCAGATAGACGCTGTCTTTGGCGCGGTGTTGGAGAGCTGCCAGCCGTGAAATCTGCTGAAACTGTTGCTCCGTTGGCTTCAAATGGGATAAGACATTAAATAGTCCTTTCAGGTAATCAGGAAGCACCTGGGAAAGGAGTAATAAACAATGGGGTTAAATGTGAGGGCATCTTTAACAAGGGTATTAGAGTGCCATATATATATGTTGTGCAGGATAGGTGTAGGGTGCATATTTTATTCTTTTTCTATAGGTGCATTTGGCCTGAAATGTTTATAACGTTACTATATGTGTAGTTTGTTGTAGTAGATACAAGGTGCAGAAGCCCCGCACCTGGTTGTAATGCATCGTCGCATACAGTTCATTCTCAAACTTCAGAGGCTGCGTCCAAATAACCCTCCTGAACCAGAACATGTAGTTGCTGTCAGTTTGCTCCATCTCTGCAGACACATCCAGAATGTACTCCTTTCTGTTCAGGGGTCTGACGTTCTGACCTGAGTGGAGGAGACAATGGTGAAAGTAAGGAATGACTTCCCAGGCGACCCTAGACGCACGTGAATCAAGAGCCCTCCATCAAACATAAAAAATGGAATATAAGAGATGTTAGAAACCTAAGAGGAACGGGGAGAACTGGGGAGTGCTGTGAGGTAGAGTGGGCAGGAATAACTGGTTTTCACGCCCACTGACGTACCTTTTATTTAAATGAGGAACACTTTAGTGTATGTGTAGGAATGGGGTCCGAATCACTCATTATATTATATTGAATTTATTGAACTAAAATTGACAGTTTACAAAATAAATACCCCGTACTGGTACAGACAGAGAAGAAGTCCCTGCCTTCTTGAGCTCACGCCCTGACAGTTCCTCTTGTAAAATATTTTTGGGAAACTATGTTTTGATTCATGTATATGTTTATTATGTTTGCCTGTATTCAGGGGGTGTTCCGTACAAACGCACCTCTGTTAGTAACCGCGAAGATGGCGTATTCGTTGAAGGCTTCATCTTTGTGAACTCCCATCTCCATGCAGATCTCCTCAACGACATCAAAAGCCACCTACGACAGAAAAATCTGTCAGGCTACCGTTATTGTCCGGATCTACCAGGGCTTTTGATCCTCTATCTTGAACTGAACCTTCATTCTATACAAAAAGATCACATTAGAAGTAGATTGGTGTCTTAAATGGGACATTTAGGTAGGTGGTTGACCTAGTCATAAGCCCTGTCATGGGGTCATGGGTCCAGTTCACGGTAGGGCATATTATCTCATTATATCATAACTTGTGATACAGGCAGGCTGCTAAAATGGACAGGCTACTAAATGCTATTGTGGCTTCATTGGGTGGAATGTTCCCAAATGTCTTCTCTAGATCCTTGACACGAGGCTCACGTGTGACTCTTATCAAAGATGGGGGGGGGCATTCTACCGAAAAACGTTGGTATTGTTTTTGCGAGAGAACTGAAGCTGAGTGAAAGCTGTGTTTTATTTGCGCTTGTGTGTTTTCCACTAACCGAACAAGTCTTTATCTTAAGATGACGTTCAATCCCTCCAGGCAGAAGGAACAGCTGCCTCTTCGAGCTTCTTCCGGCCTGTGGCAAAGAATCACTAATTACACTTCAAGTTTAATAATGAGCTTGACAATTTCCTGTCAGTTGAAATAAAAAATATATATAATCTTCCCTAAGATTAGTCCATGAATGGAACATTCTAAAAGAACTCTTTAGTGCCAGACTACAAAGTATCAGTTAAACGGTGTCAGCCAATCACAGATCTGTATGTACGGAGCGGTCCATAAAAGCTTGGGGGTTTTGTAATTATTACACCGGTCAGTAACTCACCACCATGGCTTTTAGCTCAATTGTGCTGGGGTATTCACTTCTGCCTCCATACTGCAGTGTCTTACGAAGATTCTGCTCGCAAGCCTTGGCAATGCCTGGAAAAGCCAAGAATATTATTTCCAGCAAGGGTCAGCAAGAAACTTACCTAAACTTTATTTTTTTCATAAACCAACCCCTTTTGCCAATGAGCTGCCACGAAGACCCTCTACATAAAGGTGAATCGTGGCTGTCGCAAAAAGTTCTGAAAAGAAATTACCTTGGAAGTGTAATCCAGGGCTCCGGCACGTGTCTTGAAAAAACTTGAACAAGTAAGGCTTCAGAACATCGGAGCACTTGTAATAAGCCGTCATTATGTAGAGGAGCCTCCATCCTCGCTGGCAGCTGTCCCTGAATGACACCGAGAACAGGAGAGGGGCTACAGGATTGACCAATCACTTCAGACTAACACAAACATCATGATACCCCTTCGTACAATTTGACCCACCAGGTGATTGAGTCAAACTTCTTCATATTCACATGCAAAGATGTCCGTGATTCCGCTAACCACATGCACTTCTGGTCATTTCATTAAATACTCCCACACTTGGTCTTCTTGGTGTTCTGATGGCTTATAACTTACCTCCTCCATCTAGTTGGCACCTCATCTTTTATACCAAGTCTACTTGGCCAAGACGGTGCTATGATCCTTCGTCTACTCCCTTAAGTTCACCTACTTCATTCCCTCCAGAGCTTGGGGTTTCCATTTCTACTTTTATGTGGAATGAGTTTGTAACACTTAAAAACCGCTAACTCCGAGGAGCCCCCATGTTGGATTCTGGTACTCACGTCTTGGTGCTGGAGTTATCTGTGACCTGTTTGATGATCTGACAGTATCCCTCGTCCTTCATGACCTCGTGTTCCCCGCACAACTGCAATGGCGGGAAAAACATTTAGCATCTTCACTGCTCCAAGATCTCAGGAACCTAAGCCAACCCGTATTACCTCCAACCAATGATTTTCTCAACACGCGAAGGCGCTCCTTCACACAAATTGATATGTTAGACTGTGATCATGGAACTGGGGTAAAGTGGGACTGAAGTCTCTCCTTATGTAGATCAATTCATTATTGTATTTTAGAATGATGCGTATACAGTTTTGACTTTTCTAATCATTATAAAGACCTGACCCCCAATGAGCTCTTGCTCTGTTCTCGACCCCAGACAAACACCTCGACTCCTTTATAATATTTGGAGTAAAGAAAAGAATCACTCAGCCGGACACTCTGAATAATGAGTCTACAGATGAACGGACTTCATTAGCATTGCCATAAAGCATTATCCCAGTGTGGTGTTTGAGCAGGGACATTCTGCTAAAATATCACATGACTGGCAGCAATGGTCTGCAGATAAAGAGAGTTTATTGGAACAAAATTAGGAAAAAAAATGGTTCCTGTCAACAGTGACCGACATTACTGTATACAGCGCTGGGGGGTTATATTACTGTATACAGCACTGGGGGTTATTACTGGATACAGCGCTGGGGGTTATATTACTGTATACAGTGCTGGGGGGTTATATTACTGTATACAGCGCTGGGGGTTATATTACTGTATACAGCGCTGGGGGTTATATTACTGTATACAGTGCTGGGGGGTTATATTACTGTATACAGCGCTGGGGGGTTATATTACTGTATACAGCGCTGGGAGTTATATTACTGTATACAGCGCTGGGGGGTTATATTACTGTATACAGTGCTGGGGGGTTATATTACTGTATACAGCGCTGGAGGGTTATATTACTGTATACAGCGCTGGGGGTTATTACTGTATACAGCGCTGGGGGTTATATTACTGTATACAGCACTGGGGGTTATATTACTGTATACAGCGCTGGGGGTTATATTACTGTATACAGCGCTGGAGGGTTATATTACTGTATACAGCGCTGGGGGTTATTACTGTATACAGCGCTGGGGGTTATATTACTGTATACAGCACTGGGGGTTATATTACTGTATACAGCGCTGGGGGTTATTAATGTATGAGTTCTGGGGTTCATGCTTAATAAATGGAAAAATATTAACACCTTTTACATAATGTGAATGTTTTAATTGTTACCTTTAAGACAGTGCAGACAGCATCCAGCTCGGACTGGCCCTTCATGGAAGCATCACCCATAAACCTCATCACGGCTACGGGAAACAAAGGATCTGTGCTTAGCTTGTGCCAAGATCATCAGTAATAAAACGTGCAATACTTTGTAGCATTGTGTTTGAACATTGGGTTCTAGAAATGGCACTAGGACTGATGTTTCACCTTTTAATTGGCGGTGATTTGTGTCAGTGGACACTTACTAAAAAAAGCTCTAGAAATGACAATTTATAGCCATTCTTACCCGAGACTCCAGTGAAAAGTATATCAAAGAATTAGAGCATAGGAGGGATCTCCAGGGGAGAAGTATGGGGATCCGTTCTTACCCAGGAAGATCTCTGCGGCTACTCGGTTCATGCTGCTGTCACTGAACTCGATGAGGGATTCCTGGATAGGGTTCTGAGAAGTAGAAGACAGAAGGTGAAAAGGGTGTAAAGCTAGATGCGTGACACTCGGCAGCATGTGAGGCTAGGAGCGTACAGATAAGTCCTCTAAATACTATCTGAACTCAGGTAACTATTGTTTGAAGCAAGATCTTTGCACCCAACACCATGTGAACCTTCTTGGACGTTCATTGTGAGAAGGTTGGCATGAATTGGCTATTGCGTGCAGCTATGATTTTACCGACATTATGTAGAAGTTTAATTTTCCGCCACTGCGGCAGGGAGTTGAGATGTTTATATTTAAAAATAAGATTCAAGGATAACTGGGGTTTTGTAGTCTTGGACCTCCTGCTCTGTTAAATCTCAACCAACCTCTCACCTTAGTAAATTTCAGCATATCAGCCGGGTCTTGGGCGTCTTTGCTTTTCTTGGAACTCTGCTTAAAGGACTCTCTAGAGAAAGGCATTGAAACAAGAATTCAGCTTGAAATTCCGAAATTGTCATAAACTCTGTTCTGTTGAGTTTTCCCCAATTTAAGCTTTAGAGTCACAACTGAGATCGACAAAAACTCCGTAGGGGTATGACAACATTGTCTACGTTCTATTAAAAGTAATGCAAGTTTTAGTTCCTTTACTTAGGGATGTGTTTGATATATTTCACCGGACCAATGTTCATAGAGTACGATTTCAGAGGTCCTTTCATTCAGGTTTAATACGGGAAGGGACCGCCGAGGTCTTGAATGCCTACACTACTGTACATCTTACTCTATGAATGTTGGCCCAGTATGTTTTCAAATACAGCAATATCTGTTTTGTGTTAACGTTCGATGGTTTTGGAGTTAAAATGACCAGGTCCATCCAACTAATGCCACCAGTAGTCTAGGTTGCTTTAGACTGACATGGTTAAAATGTCTCTTAAGACGTTGACACTTTTGATACCCTGGAGTCTTCTTTGACTGTTCGTCTTGCAGTCGGGCCGCCATTCTCTGTCCCTCTCGGAAATACTTCTTGGCAAAGTCCACCATGTTAAACTGACTTCCCTGCAACGTAATCTCAGAAGTGGCTGGATCTGCGTATTCATCCAAACTTTCCGCGTATTCGCTGGGCGTAGGGGAGCCCTGGAGAGACACAGAGAGAGCGAGAGATCAGTCATATGAAGGCAGAATTGGGGGCTTACAACAGACGATGGCGTATCGATACAAAAGGTACCAGGGACAATCACTATAATGTATCATTTCATAAGAGACCTATAAGCTTTTAGATAAAGGTGGATTTGGGTGTAATTTGCGTCTTACATCCATCTTTTTGTCAAACTCGTGAGCCACAGCAGTTGAGGCCACAGCCACGGCAACTGCAGCTGAAGCCGCAGCTCTGCTCCGCCGGTTCCTCGGCTCTTCCTTCCTGTCGGCCGGCAGGTTGACAAAGTCAGGCGCTGCCACCGGCTGAACGCACTCTGCTGGGAAAAGGCCAGCTCGGCCATGGATGGCTCCAAACTTCCAGCCTGCAGATACAGAGCCGAATTAGTACACGTGATGACATCACAACAAACTGTAACATCATTTAGAAAAATGTATCACATATATAAACTGAGCCAATAGAAATACAGGAAGAAATCCAATAGCCAACGAATAAACTTCACTTAATTGCTCAACTATTTGGCAGCAATTTCAGAGCTTAAGTCCCTCATCAAAAGCAGAGAACAACTTTCATTAAAAGAGCAAAGTAACAGAGAAATAGAAGGATTTAAAATTACAATAAAGCACTATGCCATAGGGTAACAACAACTACTGTGTATAGAAAGAGAATGAAAAGGAACAGGGATGAAGCCAAAAGACCTACCAAAATCTTGAGTTCCACGTTTTAGCTCCTCCAAGTACATCACTTTCTTCCTTACAACACAGCCATAATTTTGGCCTGTCCGGGTATCCATAGCGCGGCGTGGAAATTCACAGTAAAAAGCAAAGGTTAAGCTGGGGGATGTTTCTCAATCATTAAGTTTCAGTTATTATAGGCAGGGGATAGACAGGTTCGGGTATACTAAGCTAAAAGTTGCCCCATTATGGGTTTCCCACCCCCAAAGCAATTAATATTCTGACCTTTCTGAAGTCCTTCCAGTGGCTGAAGACGGATAATGTCCCCTTTATGGAAACTCAGAAAGCTCTTATCCTCTGTCACGTAGCTCTGGACAGCAACAACATAGTTGGAATCCTGGAAACAATCCAAAAAAATCTGGGTTATAAAATTGGAGTTGGCATAAAATCACGGAAAAAATATGCAGATACATTTCAATCGATTTTATCATCTCTCATGATTCTGTTTAAAGCCAAGTTGCTAGAACTTTCACAGTTCATTTTAAGGCTGACATAGAAGCTTTCGTCAAGACATTTTCCCCGCTGAAGAACCAATTTTTAGGAGCCTCACTGATTGTTATGAACGGACAGAGACAAAGAATCCATTGACAGAGCTCACGCTCCGCTTTCCCACCTCGCTTACCTTCTTGAGTTCCGTCAAAAAGCAATCGATCATGGTCTTGACCTGGCTGGACCTCGAGGAGAAAAGGATGAGCTTCTCGTTGGTCAGGTTAAACTCCAGCATGTTCTTGGACAGGACCGTTACAAACATGATGTCGGCGTAACTGCAGACGCGAGAAAGTATTTTAGTTGCCGAAAGAACTTGGCTTATTGTTACACTTGACTTCTAGTTTTGCTAGAAACTAAGTCGTAAAATAGGTCTAAAACCCTAAAAAGTCCTTGATGGACTATACTAAAGAACTTTCTATGTAGCAAGAGGCCGTAACGCATAATAATAAATGAATTGATTCAGAAAGAACGTGGCTTGGCCGCAGGGCCGGCCGAAGACTTAACGCCGCCTGGGGCGAAGTTTAAAATGCCGACCCCCCGCCGACGCCGGGGGGGGGCGGCATTTTAAACTTCGCCGACGCCATAATCTACCCCCCCCCGGTACTTACCTTTAAACAGTCCTGCGGCGAGTCTCCCTGCTCTGCCACGGTGCCGGCTTGTAATGCTGAGCGCCGGAAATTGACGTCACTTCCGGCGCTCTGCATTACAAGCCGGCACCGAGACCAAACAGGGAGACTCGCCGCAGAGGAGAGAGAGAGAGGGGCGCCGAGCGGGTAAGCAAAAACCACTCGGTGCCCCTCTCTCTCTCTCCTCCGCTCCAAAAAAAAACAAAAAAAAGCTCTTGGGGCGGCAAAGTGCCGCCTGGGGCAATTGCCCCAGTCGGCTCCATTGTAGGGCCAGCCCTGCTTGGCCGGAATATTATGTGTGCGAGGATTCCCTACCTGTAACTTCTCAGCACCCGGAGCTGTTCTGGGTTTGACCCACCGCTCTTCAACATCTTTAGAAGTTTTATCCCCATATGAGAAACCCCAAGGATTTGGACACCAGTCCCAACACTTCCCTACAAAAAAAAAGATACGTGCTTAAAAAAGCCAAAACACACAGGATATTGGATTTTTTGTTTTAAATGTATCATTTTTGATATCCAGTCTTACAGCGGCTGGGAAAAGTCTTGAAAAATACACTTCCCATTCCTCCCGGGCGGCCGTCACAATCTTCTTCTTTATGGTTTCATCAGCTATGGCGTTGATGGAGTCCAACCTGTACTCAGCTGCGTTGGATAAGCACAGGTTAATCTAGGGTATTAACTCTAATAATAATTAAGACATATTCTCCTAAAAAATGGCAGAGGGAGATATAATATAATGTAGGTAACAATGCAAATTATCTACTGCCATCTGCTACAAGTCATACTTATCTAAGGAGACATGAGCAAGATGGGAAGGTTCAGCTCCACCAAGTTGTCTTAGCAATACCCACTTAGCAGGCTTCTCATCTTCTGTCTCTCCTCCTTGGTGATCCTGACGCAGCTCTCCGACAGGGTGTCGTTAATCACCTTGCGGGTCGGATAGAAAGGTTTGGGAAGAGAATGTGCAGTCATTCATATCATATATCTGATTTCCTCCTAAAATACCCTCTTATATGAGAAAGACTACAAATAAGATTCTAAAACATGTATTATTTCAACATCATGATGTCCAACAGGCAGCTTCCCAACTACTACAGTATCACCAGTCCAACGATTGACAGCCAGCCGGTGGCATGATGGGAGTTGTACTTCTAGAACAGAGGGAAAGAGCCACTGATTTGTTACGAGTGCCACATGATTGACTCTCATGTTGAAAATTGGGTAATTTATAAAATGTTAAAAAAGGTTCTGATCTACAAGAGGGGGACCAGATGGTCCTTTAGCCAGGGACGCCCAGTTACATCGGCGATCCGTTTAAATGATAGGACTCACTTGCTTGAAGACTAGATCCAGAATGAGCGGATTATTGAAGCTGTCTCTAGGATAGAAAACCTACAAAAGAATTTGAGAACCCGGTATTACTTTTCTCCAACATTCCAAACAGACAAATGGATGTTCTATTTGATTAGTTAAGCAGGGGTAACTATATACACCCGAAATCGCTGCTCCTCGTGGGCTGGGCTTCCTCACCTCCTTTCTGATATAGATCCTCCAAGGTACGTTGCTGTAAGTGTAATATTCCTCACTGTACTGACGGTGCAGCTGAGTCTGGATGTTTTCTTGTTCCTCGGACAGTTCCCGAGACACAGAGACTGGTCACAGGAGAGATACAACACGTTTAATATACGGAGAACATAAACCCTTAAGTTGATGCAACAACGCCATGCGTGTCATCATTTCCGGGACGTTAGGGTATGACGGCAGGAAAAGCAGGCAGATCTGCTGTAAGAATATATGTTTTTATGTAAGAGACATGGAGAGGTGGAAGTATGAAGGAGGTGTTGGCTCAGAGAGGCATTTGTTTCTCTGTTTTACTGGGACAATGTATCAAGACACTGGAATCAGACTTTCTAACAAAGTTTGATAAAACCAAGTGCCTACCTGCCCGTGCTGTGGTGGGTCTGACGCAGCTAATGGGTGGCGGAGAATCCGGCTTCTTGTTCTTAATGCTGGGTACAGGTTTTACCAAAGCAACGGTGTCTCTCGAGGGCTAAAACCAGAGAGCAGAAACACAATGTAAGAGCCACAAGTAGATAACATGTATCCTCTAGATTGTAAGCTTGCGAGCCGAGCCCTCTGTCTTAGTCATGTGACTAAAAGATAATTCTAATAATAGTTTATAGGAAACCAGCTCTATAGTTATTATCAGGTCTTGATTGTACCCTATGCCATCTCTGAATGGCGTTGATGCTTTTACCTTGGGAACGTATGACATACTGGAGACCTGTGTTGGGCCGGTTAATGGTCGTGAAGGCATCTGACCCTTGAGGATCTTTAAGGCCTCTTCGTGCGGATCCATTTTTCTTCCGAAAATGTTCGCTGGTTGCTTTCTGTGAGTGCAAAGAAATGAGTGATTGCACCCATTTTTTGCCCATGTCCTTCCTTTTCACTAAGAGCTTTGATGTCATACATTTCAAACTTACACACATGTATGTGTATACATACCCACATTTATATAACTAAAGGAAACACATGGGTGAGAACTTGGCTGATCCTTAAGATGTGGATCCTTCTGGAGCTGTAAGCTTACCTGGCTACAGGTACAGGAGACCTGGGCCTTCCCGGTTGTTTATATTGATTTATTATGTCCTTAATATTGTGGGATGGTTGCGGGAAATGCTCTGAGTTCACAGCGGTGTGATGGACAACATCATCAGGTCTTTGACGGGGGGAGAGACCTTTTTTAGGGAAAAAAACAAAGGAAGAGTCTTTAAAAATAGATATTTTTATTTAAGCTTCACTTTTTTATTGGTGTAATACCCCTTTTAGTCAGTGGGTACCAATGAGAATGATTCTTTTTTTACTTTAGAATATAAAGTATCACTTTGCCCTTAGTGGTCACTGGTCATCTGGGTCATGTCTTCTGCAATGTCTGGATACACTTTAGGTCTGTTATATACAATTCCTAAGGTGGGGATCCACCTGTCCCTTATAATACTTTATCAGATCATACAGAGGACACTCACCTGGTCCTTGATTAAAGGATCTCTCTCTGGTGGTAGATGTTTGAGTTCTGTGAGAAGATCCCATCATGGGATTCCTCTATAAACGAAACAAAGAACTCAACGTAAAACAATTTAATACAAGTCAATGTACGATGAAGCATCCTCCCATCATTATAAAACTCCTGCATATACAACGTTTTCCATTTTACCTGGAACGGTAACCCTGTCCTAGGCATCGGAGCCACTACCGGGGTCACGTGGTGCGAACCGGATTGGCTGGAGTGGGGTAGAGCGCTGTTGGCTTGTGGGGCCTCCATAGATGCATTGTTGACCATTTGCTGCTGGAGAGCCATGGCTTGCATGGTCATTTGCTGGGCCTGGATATAGATATATACGATGTAAATAAAAAATAATGTAAAAAACCCCAAAAACTATTAACCAAAACTTAAGTCTTGGTTAATATGTTGAATTAAAAATTCTAAAAACAAGTAAAATCTCAAAATAGAATATTTTACATTTTCATAATGGATCTTTACATCACACAGACCCTGCTTACCAGTAACATGGCCTGCTGGTTGATGTATGCTTGCTGATGAGCGTATATGGCTTGTTCTAAGTCTAAAGATACATAAAAACACAATTTAAAAGCCAAGAACAGTTTTTTCTTTCTGTGTAAATCAAAATGGATCGTAGTTTAAAAAATAAACTTAACTTCTTCAAAATTTCACGACGTGCCCCCCCCTGATATTCTTTGGTCAGTCACGTTATATTAAAATCAGTTTTATTAATAACCTTTTTGTTTTATATTTCTAATCAATTTCAACTGTTTTTTTTTTTTGAAAATCAACTGGAAAATGAAAAAATGGAAGAGAGGAGTAAAAATTCTAAATGTGCGTAAAACATATTAACCCAACAAAAAATGTACAGTTTTAAAATGATTGTACCGTACTTAAGGAGTTTAAGGAAGAGAACTGCTACAGAGAGCATTAACTCTTTAACACCTGGTGGTGGGACCAGATGACTGTCTCCCACCAAATAAGAAGCTCCGCTGTTACAGTGCAACAGCTTCCACCATCAGTCGTTAAACCCAGTCCTGCCCGTTATACTCACCCGGTTGGTGGGATGTCTCAGAAGGAAAGCCGTCGTCTCCAGGAGCCTCCTCTGCATCTCTCTCCCCAACTCCTCCGCCACCTTTCATCTTCTGGGACATTGCGGTCAGCTTCTCCAGATCCTACAGAGAGGGCGAGAGCCAGGTTGTGCATACGCGGGTAACCTGAACATCACCTCCGACAAAGAGTTTGTCGTGCATCGGGAAGAGGATCATGTAGCAGGTGACCAGAGTACAGCGGATTAACCCATCCGATGCCAGGGCTGAGATACGAACCCTTCCTTCTTGTTCTGTGGTGCTCACCCAAGGGGCATTAAAGGGTCTCACCTCAGTTCAATATCATCATAAAAAAAAATGAATTACGTCCAAAATGATTTTAGAAATAATAAAATATTTTTTTCTCAATGGATAGCCTGGAACAAGCCATCTACCCAGCGACAAAAATGATTAAAATGATTGCGTTTAAAAATAAACACTTACTTTATAAACATGCATTTTTTTAAAAAACGAGATCAGTTGTATAAATTGTATCACTAAAAAAAATACATTTAATGGGTTCTATGTCTCTTCCATAAGGATAAACGCGAGAGACGCATGGACTGGCTACTCCTATTGAGTGTAGAAGCCAGATGTAACTCTGTAGGGGGATCTGTGTGTGTAAGAGGATAGCGTGTATCCAACAAGTCGCCAAGCCCGGAACAGAACGGAGATCGAATATCTTTACATCTAAAGCAGAACAAAATTGGGTGTTTTTTTCCAAAAACTAAAAGTCTGTTCTTCATCAAGTTGGGTGAAATTATATTTTTTTTAAACCAGGATTATCCATAAAATCCAAAATTTTTATTCAATGAATTAAGGTCAGAGGCTTGAATGAATGAATGGACTACCAGCAGAAGTGGTAGAGGTCAATATAGTAAGGGGTTTTAAACATGCATGGGATAGACATACGGCTCCTGAATCTAAGAGGAGGCCAAAGACTGATTAAGGTTTGAGACTTTACAGCAGGAAAAGAGGGGCTACTAGATGGGGGCCGAATCGGGCCGATCTGCCGGCAGGTTCTATGTTTCTGTGTAACATTACGGGAATGAGTAGAGAGTAAGATTTTCCGTACCCCATTCCCGTAGGAAAGCACAGGATCAAACAGACTGTCCAGGTAATGGTCCATTCCTTTCTGGGATGGGGGTTCGCTGAATGTGTCGGAATCTGCTGGAAGACAGAAGCGATACGAATCAGGCCACGTACTCCTTTGTGCGTGTGTCGGACACCCAGGGAGCCCTCACACCGGCCACACTCACCATGACTGTAGTAGCCGTCAGAATCTGGCACTGCCGGAGCCGGTAAAGATGGAGCTTTTATATTCGGTGGAGGCGGCACCTCCTCCTCCTCCATGCCCGAGCCGTTGGCAAATACTCTTCAAAGAGGAGAAGGAGATGAGTTTAGCAGCAGATTGTGCTGCAAACATCACTAATGTAGGTAAAAATACAATCCTTTCCATAAATTTGCAGGGATTTGGTGAAAACTGCCTTTTTCAGGTGGGTGGTGAGTACCCCTATCTCTGTTGGTCTAGGATGAATGTAATTTAAGGAAGTTTTACTTTACCGAGAGGGTGGTAGATAAGTGGAACAGCCTCCCAGCAGAAGTGGTAGAGGGTAATACAGTGAGGGGATTAAACATGCATGGGATAGACATACGGCTCCTGAATCTAAGACGAGACCAACGACTGATTAAGGTTTGAGTCTTTACGGGAGAAATGGGCGACTAGATGGGGCTGAATGGGGCCGATCTGCAGGTGACTTTTAGGTTCATAATGAAGTGGGTACTTACATATTGGGGTAGTTGAGGTTGTCTCGTACTCCCTCTGACCCAGTGATGAAATAAGACTTCAGCTTAGGAAATTCTCTAGGCAGCTCCACATCGGAGATCAGGTCCAAGACGTAATCATGGCCGGCCAGCTCTGCCCAGCGACCGCTGTTTGTTATGGAGACCGACCAGCCGCGCCAACCTTCAATCACCTCTCTGAAGACAAAAATGTCCAAAAAAAAAAAAAGATAAAAAAGCTTTTAGGTTATGTCGACCAATCACAAGTGCCGGTAACCGCAGCACTCAATTCCTATTGGAGCAGAGACAAGTAGTTTGGCCAACCGGACTTAGGATGACAAATTGGAAGAAGCTGTAATTTACATTTATTGTCGTGTCTTCTTCTCGGATCTCTTTGGTCCGAACAGAGGTTCAGATAACTAAGGGTCTACTTTGCCAGGTGCCGGGGGTTATATGCCTTAGGAGACGGGACCGGGAAATTATTTATTAAATTACAGATACAGAACATAAGCCAATGGCTTAACTCCATTTAAATATCATATGTGTTGGTGCTCTCATGTTCATAAATATAGAATTATAAAGCACTGACGACTCATTGTTGACGCTGTTACATTGTTACAGCAGTGTTCCTTTCGTTTCTTTGTCTGATGTGGCCTCTTGGTGGTTTGTGGTATGATCGGTATAATGATCGGTATAACAATGATGCAAGTTAATAAACCGTAATATTATCAGCGGTGGAGAATCTTACAATCCACACCTGTGTCTGAGGACATCCCCGGCAATCTCCTCTCCAGAGGTCCACGAGTGAATCGGACACAAAGTCTTTGTACCTGGACAGACAAAATTACATTTATTTATATAGCGCCAGCAGATTCCGTGGCGCTGTTAAAACCAGCGGAATAATTTAAAATCACAAACAATAAAAAAAAAGGTACAAACGAGAAGAGGGCCCTGTTCTTGTCAGCTTACAATCTAGTTGGACAACCAGAGGGGTGATGACAGAAGAGTAAGCGAGAGACCCGAGAAGGAGATGATCTGTTGAAATATAAATCATTATCTATGGCCCTAGGAAGGAGTCAATGTTTCCTTGTTCTAAACACTCTGTTTCTTCTGTTTGGAATCTGCGCCCCACCATGACAGGTCATCAACCAAATAGCACCCCAGGCAAGGAGCCGCTTGCTTATATAGATTTCTTGTGAGCGTCCTTCGCGTATTATGGAGGCTTCTGTCGCACCCCAGGCAGGCACCAGACCTACACAACGGGGACCTTCTCTGGGGCTGCTGCCAATAGCCCCTGGGTCCCAGTGCCCCAGGTAGCTGCCTGAGTGCATGGGACAGACATACGGCTCCTTAATCTAGGACGAGCCCAAGGACTGATTAAGGTTTGAGTCTTTACAGCAGTTAAAAGGGGCAAACTAGACGGGGCCAAATGGGGCTGATCTGCAGGCAGATTCTAGGTCCAACATAAAAACTAAAGGTCCTGCTAAACATACTAAAACTGTAAACATACAAGCGTTATTATCCTACTTTTGGAACCATTTCAGTAATTATTCACATTGTTACTGATAGCGAGCGTTGGACATGGCTGTGAATTGGGCTAAATCCTAATGTCTGTTCTGCAGACCCAGAGTAATCTCGGCCCCGCATTACCGTACCGTCGAAGCAGTGGACGTCCAGGGCCATGTTGGCTCTCTCCCTGCTGGTCGTCCACTCCAGTAAACATGGAGGGAAGGTGCGAGAAGTTTCAGACCCTTGCTGTGATTTCTGTATTGCTTGAATGAGTTTATGTTGGCACACGGACTTATAGCCATCATAGGCATAGTCAGAAACATACCTGGGGAAAAAAAACAAAAAACATTTTGACAAATATATTATAGAACTGAGCGCAGCCAATAGCAGATAGAATTCCAGCGCTCCTTGTCTTTCATTGGCTGTACTCAGTGTTCTACTTTAAAACTCCGACCTCAAGATCTAGCCTATTTGGTCAGCGATATAGATATATCTAGAATAACTTCACTGGAAGAATGTTCTGGGTCGTGCCACAATGCTCACTTGAGTAGATACTTGTCCAGGTTCGGAGACGGTGCAAAGCTGCTGAGACAGGAGGCCAGGAGATACCAGCCACGTTCTTCATTGTTGGGGTTGGTGTTCCTCCACACCTGATTGATCAATTGTACTAAGATCTCGTCTCTCAGGCCCATGTTGGACAGACCCTTGTGGATTATATAGTTCCCAAACATTGTCTCCTGGACTCCATTGAGGAAAGGGTCACCCATGAACCTCAATATCTAGGATATAGAAAAAGGCAGTACATCTTAACCCCAAATCATAGGAAGGTCCATAAAATCCATAACTTTTGTGTCTGTGGAACCTATCATGACCACTTACCTGTTACCGGCACTATGACAGACATAGCTGATAAACCAATATGCACCTTTCTTAAGTATAAAAATTGTTACCGAGTCACCTACCAGTTTAAATGAAGTTATGGCTTGTGGTCTCAGCTCGTCCTCTATGGGGAGCAGAGAAGATCCAAGTGGCACGGTCAGCATCCCAAATAATGGCTCCTGCAAAAATGAATGACTTCTAATGTAGGAAAAAGAAATAGATGGCGGCCTGACTGCCGTGGACTACATTTTACAAAATCCTCAGCCCAGCCGTTGGTTGCATGGCCTTAACCACGGTGATTCAAAATGCTCGTAATAGATCAATAAGAAGGAGCACTCGCCCATTACTGACGGTCACTCCTGGCCACTTACCTTTAAGAAGACCCGCACATATTTAAACAGGGGGTAATTGTTGATGTCCAGAGGTAGAGTGAGTTGGGTGTCAGCTGCCACCCTAGGGTGGTGAATGGGAACAACAAACTCCAGCATGAGGTTCTTCTGAGCTGGAAGGGGAAGGATCGAGGTTAAGGTAGTGAGGACAAAGGCAGGTGAGATGGTGAGATTTGGTCAGGGGTATTTAAAAAGTGAGAAGGGTTATTTGGGGGAGTTTAGTGGGAGATTGGTGTCAGTGGCTATTCAGGAGAAGTACCCATCGAGTGCATGCTGAGGGGCAGCTGATATTAGGTCCAGCTCTGAGTGCATGTATCTTGCCTGCTGTTGAACGCAGAATCCCGGCCAGCTCTGCTGGGATCTCCAGATGAGTGACACTGACTACTTCTCTCTTGGTCAGCTCCTGGGATGAAAAGAAAACCAGATATTTGTATCATTAAAAACACTACAAGGCCGTAGACGCAGATAGATATATAGATGGGGACACTCACCTGCTCTGCCTTTCTGCGCTCCTCCTCTGCGAGCCTCCGAGCCTCAGCTTTCATCTGCGAGGAGACAGCTCAGCGTCAGCGACATTCCAGATATCTAGAAATACCTAGACCATCTCATCTGTCTACATCGCACATGAATCCTGCACATGCCCCCCTCTGGGGCAGAAGCTCGCGCTTCGTTCTAGCTCAGAATCCCTTATTGCTGCGGGGGTAATACTTACTCTCAGATACCTCCTCCGGTTCACATACATGCGGACTAACGCCCGAAACTTCAGCATACTCTTCCTCCAATTGTGGAACCTTCGTCTGTGACATATAGAATACGATTAGATAAGGAGTGGGAAAAAATAAGGTCACAACAAAGGAGATTCTGTCGTGATGAGGAGGTCATGCGTTGAAATTTTAATGTGTTATGCGCATGTAGCCTTTGTTCCTGTACCTGGCCATGTAACCTCGGGCTAGGGCCTGGAGCTGGATGATCCTGTGCCGTAAGGTGTAGTAGCGTTTCCGCGTCAGGTATCCACGGCTGTAGCGCTGCAGGGTCACGGCCGCTTTGTTCATTAGCTGGTCCCGTTTACTCTCCAGGAGCTGATACAGATTTTCCTTCATGAAGAGCTCGAGAGAGAGAGAGAGAAGGAAAGAGGAGAGTGAGTCGGTTGGGGTTTTGAGCATGAACCATATCCTAGCCTATAGAGCCATGGTTCCGAAATACTTTACATCTGCGACAAAGGTTCTAAGACCTCAGAACCAAACCAGCCAAAGCGTTCCATTAACAACGGGAGGAAAAAACCCTAAAACAGACAAATGATTAATAAAAAGCTCTTACAGCTCTAAGATTTCTCCCAAACTTATCCCAGGGTCCATTATAAATGTCTTTGGATATGAGATTTTTTTGATACCCCCCCCCGAATAAACCAATCATGAGAGTCACCTTGCTCACTCCAATACAGTACATGGAAGGATTAACGGATGGACAGAGTCTTCTCAGGACGGTGACGCAGATCTGTCCATCTGGACGGATATTCTGCCCAAGGTCCATGACGCAGCGATACCTACAAGCGAGACGTAAACGCGTGACCCTTTCCAAAGTGTTTTTCCCACTCAAAGTCTTAATGTCGCCAATAATACCTGCTCAGGAAGATGTGGAACGGGATCCTAACGGGATAGCCCTCTTTACGAATCCGTATGGTCTCCAGAATCCCGGAGTATTTCAGCTGACAGGTCACAACGTCAACTTCAAAGAAATTAGGTTCCTAAAGATAGTGGAACAGTTACTCTACACTGAATACACGTATTTATTCATCTCACGCATTCAAAGTGTGAATACAACGGATAAAATAATGTAACTAGATGTGCTGTCAAAAAAGGGGTCCGGCTACAATCGGCAAGCTTTCCGATCTACTTAGGGCTGGTCTCCAAGCATGGTGTCCAGATAAAGCTGAAATTACCTTCTTGCTGTTGGGTTTGATACAGCGGACAAAGAAAGGGTTGCACCTGCAAAGAAACAAAACATAGACCAGTTTAAAAGGACTATGATATGGCGGTGAGATCTTGGACTAATCTCAGACTAATCCTTCCAACTCATCGTCCAACGCGAGACTTCTTACCGCTCCATCTTCTCCACCAGCTCGAGGAGCGATTGCTGGAATTTTGCGGCCACCGTAGGGGCCTTGTATTTTCGAGTGACGGTGTTGCTTTTTCCCATCATGGTTTTCTGCTGCGCAAGTACCTGAGCATGGCTATAAAACAGGTTGGCCACCACCTGGGTAGGACAGATAAAATGGAGTGGTTGTGAAATGGTTAAAGCGCCCGCCAACCCTACTGGAACCATCAACGGATTTAGAAAACTCCAAGTAAATGTTCTTTGGTGCTGCACACCCATATGGCCCATCTAAACATTTTAGGATAGAGTTACATTAAGAAAGAGCATTTGGAACCTTGGGGAATTACATACAATTCCATTATAGTTGGGACCACCAATTAGTTAAGACCACCTGATTGGTTTAATATTAACCTTCTTGTGGCTCCTCACCTTGATTTTACTGTTGACAAAGAGGTCCAGGACATCCTGCCTGACCTGGTCGTAGTTTTTGTCCAAGAATTTGTGTACCTGCGGTGAAAATTCCAAGTCAATATGGAATGTTGGAATGTTTGGGGTTTTTTTGCATTAGGCACAGAACCCCTCTTTTGTGGTAAATTTTAAGGTATGGCGTTATTGTTAACTTTTATTGGACCGACAGTCTTAAGATACGTAGATATATTTGAAACTTAGAAGACAAGTTAAGATGGCAGAGCCTTGGTTAAAGGGTTGGAAGACTGTGGATACCCCTGGCATTACCGACCCCAAGGCGTTCGGACTCGCCTGGTAAGTGACTTTCCCAGCGAAGTGCTTAATTCCGAATTCCGGCAGAGGCATCTTTGGCTTACAGTACAACTCCGAAGTGCTGTGATGGTAGTGACACTTTTGTAGGAATGTGTGGTCTGTGGCCTGTCGGAGCAAAGGACACGCGACACAAAATCACATTTTAATTGGGGAAAACGCTATTAACGCCCCTGTCCGTCCACGCACGTCATCAGCGCAGGCGACCAGCGTTATCCTATAAGAGGAATAAATAAACTCTTCTCCCGGATTTACCTGGGGGAAGCAGCTTTGGTCATCAAGGATTCTGAGAATTCCGTACGGCTTCTGGGAAATGATGTCTATACAGGACTGGTTGTCGTTGAACGAAATCTCTCTCCAGTCTATCTGCTCTCGGATATACTCTTCCTTTATGGGGGGGAAAAAGCAGAACGTTCGATTACAAACCACTCAGTCCCACAGAGAACTCTATACAGTTCTATATTCTCTTGAATCCACAAACTCTTGCCAGAAATATTTCTTTAATCAAGTCAAATAAATCCCATTCAGAATTTTTGGCCAGGAACACTTAATTGTCATATGAGACAAACGCGGGTAGTGATAGGCTGTTGCCATAGACACTAAAAATGTCTCAAACTACCGCTCCTAGTGTGGCATGTTCCCCTCCTTAAATCTCCTGTATATGCCAAAATATTGCAACTATTGGGCACCCCGGGATAGAAGGAAGAATATCCAGATTATAGGTAATTAACGGACAGGTCCGTAAGTAGTTGTTCTTGGGACGGGATAATCATGGCTGGTGGTATTAATGTTGTTAATAATGTATGGGCCCCTGGTGCCCACCTGTTCCTCTTTGAACACAATCTTGTTGAAGAAGAATTGCAGGTATTCGTTGGCGTAATTGATGCACAGCTGCTCGAAGCTGTTGAAGGTGAGATCCTGGGGATAAGAGCAGAGGTTACCCGACAGCCTGCGGAGAGTACAAGGGGTGGAAGGGGGAGAGAGAACTGGAAGACGGAACGCGATACGCAGAGAGAACCCCCAATATCTCAAATGGTTAATGAGGTCCTTTTGTTTCGTGGGATGTGCGTAGAGACGTGGCGAGACTGGCCCTTTAATGAAAATTTTCCTATGACTTTGTGCATTATTTAGAAAAAATAATGCTTTTTATTCTATTTACCCCGTTTAATTTATAAAGCCGTTCCCTGCTGTTTCTATACACATTATCGGGGCTTTTAGGGCTGTAGAACCCTGCGATCCCCTCATACCCAGCAAACATTCTGACCTCCTAGAAAAGAGGGGCATCAGGGGAGGAGAGAGGGGTATCAGGGGGGAAGAGAGGGGCATGTGGGAGAAAAGAGGGACTGATTGAAATGATCAGGGGCACTTGGTCTCACCTCGAAGCCGTATATGTCCAGTATAGCAATGGATAAGGCATCTTGTGTGGGGGACACCAGCTTGTTGATTCGGTCTGTGAGCCAACTGAACAGCAGGGAGTATAAAATCTTGGCAATTGCATCTCTGAAAATAGGAAGAAACAGGAGATATTAGAGCGTCCGTGTGAGCTCCAAAAAAGGGTTAAACGTCCCCGGAATGCGTTACCTGGCATCTACAGCGCTGTCCACGGTCAGCGGAGTGAAGATTTTCTCTCTCATGGTTTCCTGTTGAGTAAGAGAAATAACCTTTAAGCCCAATCAACCTTCCTTGTTTATTTTTATTAAATTTATTAAACTTTTTCAAAAACATTGCTCTGTTTCCTTTTTTTACCCCCGTTGTAGTTTTTGCCCCCATAATATAAAGTTTTCAGACAGCTGCATATCAGCCATTTGTATGATTCTCGCTCTGTTCCCCGATCTACTAAACCCCCCGACTCCTTATCATACAAGTCAGCGAATGCTAACAAGTCTTGCACTATTCCCTTGCACTGATTCACTAATCTGTGCGTTTAAATTTTGTGAATTACCCACAAGGGCATGCGAATGTAATCTGAACTTGCATGTCCTCTCCTGTAACTTGCAAATAACCCCCAGCTAAATTAACCTAAAAATAATCAATAAAAAATATTAAATACAAAGACAAAAAAACAAGCGCTGGGAGGTTATTAGTTATTACAATAAGAGTTGTATATAATGAAGTTGTATATGAAGAATAGAGCTCAATGCAACCAAAATAAAGCTCACCGTCACTTTGAAAGTTATCGACTTCTGAAGCCCCTCGTGTGAAATCTGTAGCAGTTCAGACACCACTCGGATTTCACTCGCGCTCACAACTGAAGCCACTTCCTGGGATTCTGTCTGCAGAGTCAAAAAAAGGCAATTGCCAAGATATTCAAAGTCGTCCTTTCTGTTTTAAGTAACCCATTTGTTCCATTCTCACATTTCTATAAATGTAAATTATTTAAACTGGATTTTACATGAATATCAACAGTGATTAAAGTTTTACCCTCAAAGTGTGACTTTTGTTCCCCGAATAACATAAGGGATGGAATTTCACGCAATAAACAAATTTTAAGTCAACTTTACTGATCTCGCAGAATCACCTCTTTCACATCAAATGACCGGGGATGAAGGAATAAAGAAAAGTTTACTAAGTCCTGCCGTAAAGCAATCCACGCAGTGACGTTTGGGATCGAGGGGTGGCACCCAAACATCACATGACCACCAACAATGGAAGCCCCAGGACAAAAGAAACTACAATGTAACAATGTGAACAAAATATTACATTCTACACTACGCTGCGGTGTTCAGCCCTCAAAGTCCGATGCGATTCACGTGTTAAAGGTTCTGGGTATATATATATTAGGAATAGATCCTAAATGATCATTTCAAGCATTTCCATAGATTTATACTCCACCCCCCCACCCCCGAGCGGCTTAAAGGACCTCGTATTTCTCAAAGTAGACGTTGCCCAGGTGCAGAATGGAAGAGAGGATTCGGAAGATGCTGTCTTGGTCCTCCGCGGTGAAGCCGAGGGACTCCATGGCGTTCAGCAGCCTCCGGAAATCTTCAGCGTCTCTCTTGGCCGGAATCTCGCAGTTACCCCCCTAAAGGTGTAAATCGGTGAGTATCAGGCAAGCAACGAACATCTATAAGGGATCTATAACAGGCTTTTGCAAGCTTGGGCATTCAAGCAGTTGGGGCAGAAAGTTGGCCAATAATTTGTAGGTTGCATATATACACACTTAGATTCTCACTGAGAGGGTGGTATATAAATGGAACAGCCTCCCAGCAGAAGTGGTAGAGGCTAATACAGCAAGGGAATTTAAACATGCATGGGATAGACATACGGCTCCTGAATCTAAGATGAGACCGGGAACCTAACGTAACCTAGTAAGGTTTTAAGAAACAATGGGCAGAAGGGGTATATTTCAGCTCAACACATTGATAACTGCCAAGCGATCCCAGTTCCACAGAGTTGTTCTCCTGCCCTGGGCCCCTGAGCCCCAAAGATGGTGGCTTGGAGCCTCCAGGTTTTATTTTATTGCATCTTGGAAAGGAAGGTGAATGGGGGTGTAAGCAAATTATTTACTGTATTAGCCTCTACCCCTTCTGCTGGGAGGCTGTTCCATTCATCTACCACCCTCACAGTAGCATCCTTCCCATTCCATCTGAGCCTCTCTCCTTCTGGTTTTAACACACATACAGTACAGAATCGTATATTAAGGAACCCACCTGATTCAGGTAATAATAGGTTTCAGCATCTTGAAGATAAAACATCTGCTTCTGCTGAGAGGGAAGTCCGGCCAGCATCTCGTAGAAAATATGGTAATTCCTCTCGTTTTTGGCCTTAAGTAGAAATCAAGAAAACTTTAGAACCCGGCCCGGTAAGTTCCTCGCTCCTTGGTTATTCTGCCTATAGATCAATAGCTGAGATCGATTATTTATTAATAAACCGGTCATTTATTTTTCTGTTGGTTGCCGAGCGATGGATTACCTGAAACACGATTCGAGACTTTTCAAGCAGGTATTGGGATGTTATGGCACCGCAGATAATGCCCCTAAAATGAAAAATCAACCATGACTCATGGTGGGGGGGGGCAGATGCCCACTAGAATTCTGATACCCTCCACGGCCAGGAAGATTAGTTACTCACTCGTCTAAGTAGATCTCCACGAATTTCCCGAATCTGCTGGAGTTGTCGTTTCGGACGGTTTTGGCATTTCCGAAAGATTCCAGCAAAGGGGTGGCTTCCAGAATCTGAAGAAACGCACAAAAAAAAACAACAAATACATTTTAAAAACTCAAACCTTAATCAGTCGTTGGTCTCGTCTTAGATTCAGGAGCCGTATGTCTATCCCATGCATGTTTAATCCCCTCACTGTATTACCCTCTACCACCTCTGCTGGGAGGCTGTTCCCCCCCTCTGGCGCATCCCTTAATAAAGATGCATGCAGACAATTAACAATATTTCCCGGAGTTTGTACCTCGATCTGCAGCGGGTCCGGGGCAGGGAAGGAGACAGAAAAAAACATCAGAAAAATTAATGAGTTTTTAACGTACGGCTGAGAATAAAAAGTGCGACAAATTAATTAGCGCTCCTATCTATGGATAGTTTGCTCCGTTCTAGAACTACGCGGTATCCGGCTCACCTGATTGGTCACTCCTCTCCTCTGGTTAATCGCTACCAGGTAGCGCAGGACAAGCTTCGTGGCTTCCGTTTTTCCAGAACCGCTTTCGCCGCTGCGGAGATTCAGAAGGGGGGGGGATTTTGGGAAGGGGCGAATAAGCAAAAGATGAATATATAAATTGATATTTCTTATTGCTTCGAAACTGGCAGCAGTTTAAGAGTTAATGCAGCCCACCGCGGAGAAACTCGGCACGCCGCTTACCTGATGATAATGCATTGGTTGTGTTTGGCATCCATGAGCTTGGTGTACGCTATGTTTGCGATGGCAAAAAGGTGCCTGCGGAAAGGAAACGCAGGTGTGCGAAAGGGTTAATGTTCTGACACGCAAAAGGGTTAAAATGTGTATTTATTTTTATTTTATTTTTACTACTTACGGCGGGTTCTCTCCCAAAGCTCTTCCCTCGTAGCGCAGCACGTGGTCGGTTCCGTAAATATTAAGCATCTTGTAGGGATTCACCGAGAGGAGGATGCTTCCGATGTACGTCTGCGTGGAAGGAACATGGCGGCCGACAGATAACTTGCCAGACTATGGCTGGTTTAGGATAATCACCAGGGGAGGGCTCGCACCTTCCGTCCCGAGGGACAGGTGAAACCAGGTGGGGCCATATTGGCCCCCTCCCCGGGTAACTCACATGCACACTGACACAGTTACACACACACACTTATACAAACACTCACGCTAACACACATACATACACTAACACACACGTACACATTCATGCTCACACACTTACACATACACATTCGCTCTAACATACATGCATACTCAATACACCAGATTGTAAGCTCTTAAGCACACTGTAGGTTCTATCACTTCTGCCGGGAGCCCGTTCCATTGATTGACCACCCTCTCGGTACGATACGTAAATTACCCAAGATGATATTTTCCCCGATAATGTTTTGGAATCTAAATAATGGGATAACCTTCTGATTTGCCCCTTCCGCCCCCCCTCCCCCGTTCAGGTTAATCAATACTCACGTATATCATATCCCGGTCAAACCTCATGCGTAAATTATTGAGAACCGACGCTTCCTGCAGGTCTCTGTAAGGAGGTACAAATAAAATATAATAACCCCATACTGGGAATAATTTAATAATTTAAAGGAAGGCTTCGATCTACATTCTGGACAGCAGGAATGTTTGTCATTCCAGGACTCTTAGCAGGTACACAATGTGTGTGTCCACCAGACATGGTTCTGTCCAAATGTTGCATGTGCTGCCCATGAGCCATAAACCTGCGGGTTCATACTCACTCCAGTTGTGTCATGTCATGGGCTCCGTTGCCATCATGCTGTTCGCTCGGCCTCGTGTCGTGCGGGCTCTGCATGCGCTGCATCTGGAAAATAAAATCTTCTTGAGCATAAACCCCAACTCTGTATAAAGTAATAACCCCCAGCGCTGTATACAGTAATAAGCCCCAGCGCTGTGTACAGTAATATAACCCCCCCCAGCGCTGTATACAGTAATATAACCCCCAGCGCTGTATACAGTAATATAACCCCCAGGGCTGTATACAGTAATAAGCCCCAGCGCTGTATACAGTAATAAGCCCCAGCGCTGTATACAGTAATATAACCCCCAGCGCTGTATTCAGTAATATAACCCCTCCAGCGCTGTATACAGTAATATAACCCCCCAGCGCTGTATACAGTAATATAACCCCCAGCGCTGTATACAGTAATATAACCCCCCAGCGCTGTATACAGTAATATAACCCCCAGCGCTGTATACAGTAATATAACCCCCCAGTGCTGTATACAGTAATATACCCCCCAGCGCTGTATACAGTAATATAACCCCCAGCGCTGTATACAGTAATATAACCCCCAGCGCTGTATACAGTAATATAACCCCCCAGCGCTGTATACAGTAATATAACCCCCAGCGCTGTATACAGTAATATAACCCCCCAGCACTGTATACAGTAATATAACCCCCCAGCGCTGTATACAGTAACATAACCCCACAGCACTGTATACAGTAATATAACCCCCGCGCTGTATACAGTAATATAACCCCCAGTGCTGTATACAGTAATATAACCCCCAGTGCTGTATACAGTAATATAACCCCCAGCGCTGTGTACAGTAATATAACCCCCAGAGCTGTATACAGTAATATAACCCCCAGCGCTGTATACAGTAATATAACCCCCAGCGCTGTATACAGTAATATAACCCCCAGCGCTGTATACAGTAATATAACCCCCCAGCGCTGTATACAGTAATATAACCCCCAGCGCTGTATACAGTAATATAACCCCCAGCGCTGTATACAGTAATATAACCCCCAGCGCTGTATACAGTAATATAACCCCCAGCGCTGTGTACAGTAATATAACCCCCCAGCGCTGTATACAGTAATATCACCCCCCAGCGCTGTATACAGTAATATAACCCAGCGCTGTATACAGTAATATAACCCCCAGCGCTGTATACAGTAATAACCCCCAGCGCTGTATACAGTAATATAACCCCCAGTGCTGTATACAGTAATATAACCCCCAGCGCTGTATACAGTAATATAACCCCCAGTGCTGTATACAGTAATATAACCCCCAGCGCTGTATACAGTAATATAACCCCCAGCACTGTGTACAGTAATATAACCCCCAGCGCTGTATACAGTAATATAACCCCCAGTGCTGTATACAGTAATATAACCCCCAGCGCTGTATACAGTAATATAACCCCCAGCACTGTGTACAGTAATATAACCCCCAGCGCTGTATACAGTAATATAACCCCCCAACGCTGTATACAGTAATATAACCCCCAGCACTGTGTACAGTAATATAACCCCCAGCGCTGTATACAGTAATATAACCCCCAGTGCTGTATACAGTAATATAACCCCCAGCGCTGTATACAGTAATATAACCCCCAGCACTGTGTACAGTAATATAACCCCCAGCGCTGTATACAGTAATATAACCCCCAGCGCTGTATACAGTAATATAACCCCCAGCGCTGTATACAGTAATATAACCCCCAGCGCTGTATACAGTAATATAACCCCCAGCGCTGTGTACAGTAATATAACCCCCCAGCGCTGTATACAGTAATATCACCCCCCAGCGCTGTATACAGTAATATAACCCAGCGCTGTATACAGTAATATAACCCCCAGCGCTGTATACAGTAATAACCCCCAGCGCTGTATACAGTAATATAACCCCCAGTGCTGTATACAGTAATATAACCCCCAGCGCTGTATACAGTAATATAACCCCCAGTGCTGTATACAGTAATATAACCCCCAGCGCTGTATACAGTAATATAACCCCCAGCACTGTGTACAGTAATATAACCCCCAGCGCTGTATACAGTAATATAACCCCCAGTGCTGTATACAGTAATATAACCCCCAGCGCTGTATACAGTAATATAACCCCCAGCACTGTGTACAGTAATATAACCCCCAGCGCTGTATACAGTAATATAACCCCCAGCACTGTATACAGTAATATAACCCCCCAGCGCTGTATACAGTAATATAACCCCCAGCGCTGTATACAGTAATATAACCCCCCAACGCTGTATACAGTAATATAACCCCCCAACGCTGTATACAGTAATATAACCCCCAGCGCTGTATACAGTAATATAACCCCCCAACGCTGTATACAGTAATATAACCCCCAGCACTGTGTACAGTAATATAACCCCCAGCGCTGTATACAGTAATATAACCCCCAGCGCTGTATACAGTAATATAACCCCCAGTGCTGTATACAGTAATATAACCCCCAGCGCTGTATACAGTAATATAACCCCCAGCACTGTGTACAGTAATATAACCCCCAGCGCTGTATACAATAATGTAGGTCAGGATTGACAAAAACCTAGTTTAGCGTTGATCGCATGCCTCCTCCTGTAACTCATAAAAGTCGCCGGATCTTGCATGTCCTTGCAAACAACTCACAGATTAGTGGATCTAACGTGTTAGCATGAGACTGCAGTTAAACCTGGTTAGTTGGTTATCCCGAACTCAAATTAACTTGAATGGCCACTCGACTTCTTACTGAATAGACCTGAGAGTGTCTGAGTAAGTGATTAGGACTGAGCCATTCTATTGTCCCCCACAGGCAGTATGATAAGGAGTCGGGGGGGTTAGTAGATCGGGGATCAGATAACAGAGCGAGAATCATACAAACGGCTGATATGCAGCTGCCTGAAAACTTTAAATTCTGGGGGCAAAAAACTACAACTGGTAAAAATCAACAACATCAGTCATGGAGGTCAAAACAATGCAGACGGCTTTACCATCTTACAAACATAGAAACAGCAGATCAGACCCATTCAGCCCAATCTTGTCTGCCCGTTTCTCCTGCTGTAACGACTCAAACCTTAATCAGTCGTTGGTCTCGTCTTAGATTCAGGAGCCGTATGTCTATCCCATGCATGTTTAATACCCTCACTGTATTACCCTCTACCACTTCTGCTGGGAGGCTGTTTCATCCAAACGCAAAGATGTGGCTTTATGTGCTTCTTAAATCATGTCATTTTGTGTCAAGCAAAAAAAAAAAAAAAAAAAGAGGTTAACTTAATAGACTCGTAATAAGCTATGTATTGAACAAATGAATTGTCAGTAACGGCCATATTATAAACGAGGAAGATCATAATTGTCGAGTCAGGGCCCCCATGTGACCCGGATAACTAAAAAGCCACCAAAACAAAGCTTCTCCGTCCCTAATTAATTATATTTCCCCATTATAGTGAAGCCTCCTTGCGATGGATCGGTTCCTCACATTTGCATAAGTCCCTTTTGTGGCGAGGTCATACACCTTCATGCGCCGGGCTCCTTGCTACAAACTTTCCGTCTTCTCTTTATACCGTGTATTATAATCTGAGCGGCATTGTGCTTCTGTCACATCTTTGCCATCTGTGCGGTGAATGGAGGGCAGAGAACAATTGCCTAGCGGTGCGAAGATAACATGGAAACATGCGATTTCAGACCCAAGACCTGCATATCTTAACCGCTAGACACTGAAACTTTAGGGGCGTTGAGCTTTGGAATACAACGGGTAGCCAGAGCGGCCCCCATGGTCAAGCTGCTCGATACGTTATAGGACTGCATGTGAGATGGCCAGAGAAAATAAACATAATGTTACTGTACCTTGCTGTTCCATGGAGATTCTGGTCCAGGGTTGATCATGCGCTGCCAGCTTCTCGGAGATCTCCCACTCCCGTAAGCGAGGTAACTAGCCACTTTCTCCCTGGCCCTGCGCGATCCTCTTCTCAGTGTCTCCGACCAAGGCATGTGAAGGGATTTATTAGACGTTCCCTGTATGTGGTGGAAGTTCCCTACGTGGTGTCTAGGCCATGGCTGTTTCCTCAAAGTTCCACGACCTCTGATGGAGCCCATCCTTTGAATCTGGGGCATGACCACCGCATATCTGCCTATCCCATCATCCATATCCACATCATAATACTCTAATGGCGCCTTTGGAGGACCAGGTCCCATATACCTTGGGTGGGGAAGCCTTGGAAAAGCATGGCTGGCACCGGACAATGTTGGTGATCCTTTGAATTGTATATTAATATTAGATTTTCCTTGAGGGGATCTGGTTAGCCTTTGATTTAATGATTCAGACATGAAGCCACCCAAAGACTTTACCCCAGGAGAAGGTGATCTGGAATGACTTGTTTGTCCTACATGGAAGGCCGGATCCCCAATGGATGTTTGGTTCGGTGGTGGTTGACGACCATCCTGATGGACTCTAGTTTGGGATGGAGGATGTTTATAAATACCTTCTCTCTCATCCGTTTCTCTCATGGAGAAAGATGGGGATTGTGGCTTTTGCACCAGATTATTTGTCACTTGTCCAAATCTCTTTACAAATGGATTTGCATGTGGGCCTTGAGTAGGCGCTGAATGATTTCCTTGGTGTGTCCGGGGTGGCTCCTGGGACAATCCCACAAGAGGTTGCCCTATCCTTTTCCAGAATGGGCTTTTAGCATCGGGCACTGAACCCGGCGCAGGGCGTACCGGAGTTCCTCTCATACTGTCATACCTTCCCGTGACCGGTGACTTTCGCCTCTCGGAATAAGATTGTGTAAAATCCTGCGGATCTTCTCTCTGCATCAAATAACTGTTTCCTTGCCTATTTAAGGTTGGTGTAGGTGGAGGAACCATTGAATTCTCTCTCATGCTGTTATATCTCCCCAATGCTGGAGACCTTTGCTGTTGAGTGGAGGATATAGATTGCGAAAAAGCTTTTCCCCTGGTTGCTGAAAAGTTATCGACCTGCCTTTGTGACATCTGAGGGGAAACGTTTATGTTTTCCTGTCTGTATGGTGGCATCCTTGACATCGAGCCTCTTGAGGAGGATGGATGCGATGGGTTTGAAGGTTTCATGTCACCGGTGCGTCTGAGATGTTTCATAAATGGATTCCTTAGTAAAGGTTTAACTGCTTCTGTTGGGGGTTCGTTATTCTTCCCCCAATTCTCAGGGCATTCTCCTTGTTCTTCATAAGGATCAGAACGAAGATCATCTAGATTCCGTCTTATCGGCTGAGGTGAGGCTGCCTTTTGTAGATCTCTTCTTTGATGGCTGCCATGTTGGTGGAGCGATGGACTTGCCCAAGGTGATGATGTGTTGTGCTGGGCTTGAACATCATTCCTGGACCTTAGTTCATTCCTCTGGGGAACAGGAGAAGACCCCTTGGATTTCATCGATAGCCTCAGTTGTTCATTTCTAAAACTGTTCTCTCTTCTTAATGATGGGGGCGATGGTAGGTGCCCAATATTTGGATTCACAGGAGTGGCAGATGATGGTGGTTTTAGACTATTGGAGTTTGTAGACCAGTGAGTCATCCTGGAGGGCGAAGGAGATGGTGGAAAATTGGTTTTGGCCATTTGAGGCGAGGATGGAAGATGTTTCTGCCCAATTAAAGATGGCGTGTCTTTCCTAAAGTCTCCACGGTGGTTGGGTGAGATAGAGTTTGAATGGTTTAAGCCAAACGCATTCATTGCTGGCTTTGGGGAAAGTGGCCTCTGCCGTGTGGAGAGATTTGGGGATGGGGGTGTAGATATTTCTTTCCTGTGATTATTAAACCCTCCTGGGTGAGGACTTGGCCGTTTTTCACTATTGTTATTATTGGAAGAGGAATATTCCACCTTTCTCGCAAAATGTGAGTTGTCCATTCCCGTTAATTTTAGTCCGAAACGTTTATGGTAAGGCTGAGCGGAGGACATTCCCTTTTGGAGGGAATCGAGTTGTTGCTGCATTTGTTGGGAATTATGATTAGGCGCTGGACTTCTTGAGTGTTTTAAAGAAGCTTGTGCTGGTGTCGTCCTGGGAAAATTGGTTTCGGCAAAAGGGTTTCTGGTCATGGGTTGAGAACCGGCCTGCTTGGTCATCTGACTACCTTGATGCTTTAGGATCGGCTTTGGAGTAAGGGAATTTTTCATCAGCTGTCCTAATGGGCTCCCAAACGCTCTTGGAGAATAATTTTCCGATTGCGTTTCTTGATACCCCTTTTGAGATGGAACATTGAATCTCCTCCCCACTGGTTTTGAAGACAACAACTTCTGAACCCCCCTAACATTGGACTGACCGGCGTTTCTTTGAAGCGACTTTGCATAAAGAGATTTCGCTGGGGGTTGTCTAGGATTTCTTTGCTCATGGAAGATTTGTGGCTCCTCTTCACACTCGTCGTCTTCCTCGTCAAAATCTGTGAACGAAATGCGTGGGGATGGAGGCAGTTGGACATCCAGTCTTTCTCGGCCAAAAAGTTTTACTTGAGGCCTAGGAAAAAGTTTAAAATTTTTCTTTACGGATAAAGTTGGAGGGTGTTCCTCCGTCTCACGATCCTCATTAAAAGAGCGACCGTCGTATTCTGCCATCATTTCCATGTCATCGTTCTCCATGATGTCCTCCATGGGTTGGGCGTACGGGTTTAATGGTTCTGCATAAGGTGATGCATTGTAGCCCCTGTAGTTCATTGTATCTGGGGGGCTGTTATAAGGGTCTTCTGCATCCATATCATCGAAATGGTGGTGTCTGCTGAAGCCGTCATCAAATTCGCTTTCTGCAGGATCGTATGGGTTCGTTGTATCCTGGTAATATTCCATTTCATTTTCCTCATATGGTGAATAAGAACTTTGAGGATGGTGAACATCTGCCTCGTAATCAAAATATGAATTCTGAGTCTTCAGCAGGTGGTTGGCCTCGTCGTAGTATTCCATGTTCTCGTGGTATGAAGTATAGTCCTCTTCCATCTGGTGGCTGGAGTAATCCTCATCATAACCTCCATCTACTCCACCATAAGATCCAAAATTACGCTCTTGTCCATAAGAGAACTCATCCTCTTCGTCAACGTATCCCTGATCGAAGCCATATTCTTCATTATGACCATTGTAATACTCGTTTGAAGGGTCGTCGTAGCGGCCGGCCCCACGGTCTGAGAATCTCTGAGTTGGGAATCTTTGGTGTCGATACGCTTCGATATTCCTTGGATGTCCATACACGTCCTCGTGTTGACCGTAAAACCTATCGGAACCAGGGAACCGTTTCATGTTTTCCCGATAACGGAGGAGTTCGTCTTGAGAAGGAAAAGGCAACTTCTGGGCCCCCATTCTAGAAAGCCAGGCCTCTTGTATGGCTCGTTCACTGTTGGAGTATCTGTTCCTCTTGGACAAAAACCTTCTAGTCAACCAACTTGCAGCAGCTGAGACTTTAGTAAGCACTTTAGCTCTTGGTTTAAACTTCTCTTTTGCCTTTTTCTTCCCAAAGAAGCCACCAAACAGCTTCCCGGGACTCTTCTTGTCAAGCGGCTCAGGTTTTGGGGCATTACCCCCAAGTCGGATGAGCAGAAATGAGGGTCGTTGCCCGGTGCCATTGCCTGCCTTTGGTGGTGTTTTCTTTACGCTTTTCCTTAAGCCTAGCATAAGTTTGGACGTGTTCTTCAGCATCGCAGCTGACTTTTTCTTTTTATCCAGCAAAGACGAAGCCCCGATTTTTTTCCTGAAACCCATGAAAAGTTTTGAAGCCGTCTTGAAGTGACCTTTTTTTGATCGCCTTGGTTTCAACTTACTGAACTTCATAAAGAGTCTAGAGGCTGCTTTCAAGCTCTTCTTTTTCTTCGGTGGCACAACTGGCTTTTTGGCGAGCCCAGCCATGGCCTTAGTCGCTCCTTTAAGTTGCGCCCTGGCCAGATCCTTCCTCATGGGCTCCTTTTTCTTTGGATCCACAGCAGCCTCTTCTTGGCCTCTCCTTCCTTTGTCTTTCTTCATACCTGCCACTGCTTTCGATGCTCCTTTCAGAGCAGCCACACCTTTCTCCCGTCCTCTTTTCTTCCTTCCTGCCCCATCACTTTCTTCCGACTCTTCCTCATCTTTGCTCTCTTCGCTCGCCTCTTTGATGAGCTCTGCTTCTGATGCCTCTTCAGACTCACTAGTTATTTCTTTCTTCGCCTTCCTGACATCCCTCCCCTTCTTTCTATCCTCTTTCTCTTTGCCTTTCCCTCCTTTCTTTTCATCTTTCTTCGGCTCAGCCTTGGCTGGCTCCGGAGGTCCCTTCCCGCCACCCTTCTTTGCCGGTTTCGTATCACCCTTTTTTCCACCCATGGTGAAGATCGTCCAAGCTCATACTAATACAGCCGCTTCGCTTCGCCTTCTAAAATCATGACCCAAAAATACAATCCAGATTTGCGGATCTGTGGATTGAGCTGCAGACTGAGCGCACGCCGGCAAACGGTAACAAACTGCAAATCTATGGCTGTCGGGAACCGAATGCTCATACTGTTACGCGATAGCCTTCAAGGATTCAGCCAGCTACCTAAGTTCAAGTAACGTCTTCACATTAATTAACAAATGTCCTTCTCGGTTTCATCAAAAGCCGGGCAAAGTCCTCATTTTAGAGCCATCGTCTTCGATTACCTTGCTTGCACGGCGCAATCAGGATGCCGGGAATCCATATTCAGAAATCAAGTGAGACGTCTTCTCGAAAGATAACGTGAAATCCTGGTGAAAGCCGACTGGTGATGAAATCCCGAGGATTCTTTCTGCAAGAACTTCTGTTTTTGGAGAAGGGATTCAAAACCAAAAAGGCAACTTCTCAAAGTAAAAGCCTAGGAGGCGATTCCGGTCTCCTTTTAAGCCGTGCAGCCGACTGTAGCTTCTGCAAGGCTCTAAGAAGTGGCAAGCCAAGATATAGTGGGTCCGCTCCTCTGCTGTAACAGTATCTTCTAGGCTCAATTTAATATGAATAATGCAGGTAGCCTGGGCCGTTCCTACCTTACAGCTCCGAGGCTCTTCTAAAGACTTAAGGACCAAGGCGGACGCGCTTAACAACGAAGCAGGGAAAAGCCATTCGTCACCTATTAACTCTTTGATTCCAGCCGAGCTAGGCATTAAATATAAAAAGGGGCCTTTTGGTGCAATGCTCTGTCTGCTCTGCACAAATTGCCTTTAAATGGTAAAAGGTAACTGGTGATTTGTAATAAATTCTAATTTCTTAGAGGTTTTCTGCCTGTTCTGCACGGAGACGCTTCGCCGGAGGTTCCTATCGGAGAAGGAGTCGTTACAAAGTAACAAGACTTCCGAGCGAGATTCTGTGTCGGGGATGCACGACTCCAGTCCTCGGGGGCCGCACAACTCCAAATACATAAAGGGATTTAACAAAGTACAGGAGGGACGTTTATTCCAAAGGAGGAGAAAAGTTACAACAAGAGACCGGAATCTAACACTAGAGGGTCAGAGACTGAGATGGAATGGAAGGAAGTTTTACTTTACTAAGAGGGTGGTAGGTACGTGGAACAGCCTCCCAGCAGAAGCAGTAGAGGCTAATACAGTGAGAGACTAAATCAATCTGATCTGCCAACACGGTTTCTGATGAAACAACCCCGCTGCAGAATATGATGGCGCTATATAAAGTAATAAATAATAGTAATAATAATAATGAATTTGGTAAAGATGATACTTTTATTGGATCCTCTAATTAAAGGGCCGGTATAGTCATTGTTTACCAAATTAGCTTCTTTTCTTCCCAAAGCTAACATCTGACAATTCCATACCTTGATACATTTATTAACGCTTTAGCCACTATTATATCCATGCAGCAGAAATAAAGGTTCTAACAGCAAAAAAAAAAACGTTAATATAGGATACGGATAGGTACGTTGATGACATTTCTGCGTTTCATATCAATCTGATGGCCTTTAACCCTTTGCACGCCAGAGGCACAAATAATACCGCCTAATCCAACGGGTCAGAACGTTTTTGATTAGCGTAAAGATCGGATTTTCTATTAAGTGGTCCCTTCGAGCCTCGTTAAGGAGATTGACTTCTTCGTTTGCAGCTTATCCATGCGAGACAGATTATCTCCGATGGGGGAAAGAAAAAAAAAAAAAAAAAAAAAAAAAAAAAAATCGACCTATCACTACTCACCGAATATATAGAAAGAAAAAATTCCTTAGATTCAGTTAGGTTTTTTTTTTTGTTTTTTTATTATTATTTTTAAATACTTTGTATTTCAATGTATCTATATTTCAGATTTTAGCCTTCCTCCGCGCGATTAAAACATTTAGTTTTTTTTACGGGGCAGACTCCTTATGTCTTCCTGTTAAATATTAATGATAGCCATGGATTTAGTTCTCTAGGAATTCATGAAATTTTAAGCAGAGATGTTTCTAAATTTGCCAACTTGTTTTGTTTGAACAGATCGGTTTCTCATCTCAAAGAAAAAATATATTGTTAAAGACGTGAAGCAGGACGCCCCGAGTCATTCCTACGCGGCACATCCAGCCATATAATTGTCAGCTCCTTTTGATAGAAGATATGCGAGCAAACTAGATCCATTCTAGTCGTCAGTATCTATGGCAACAACCTATCTACCTGATTGTCACACAAAAAAATTACATGATTAAAGAATTATTACTGGAAAGAATCCGGACGTTCAGCAGCACGAGAAATACTGCAGCTCGTCTAATGTGGCATTTGGTTACAAAAGCGTACAGGGGCGCGCTGGGTAACCGAGCCGCCAAGCGGGGTCATGTAACGTCCCTTACGTGACCCCACGGCAGTAGCGTGGCAGGTTCCACATGGGGTTAATCTGCACTGAAGACAGGGCTCTGTGGGAAATAAGAGAGAGGGAAGGAAGTACTGTGTGAGATGGGAGAGAGGGAGATGAGTGAGAGAGAGTATGCGTGAGTGTGCAGTGTTAGAACGAGTGTGTGTGTGCATAGGTTTTAGTGTATGGTGTTAGCGTGTGTTAGTGTATGGTGTTAGCGTGTGTGTAAGCATATGGTGTTACTGTGAGTATGTGTTACTGTATGGGGTTAGCGTGATTGTCTGTGTCAGTATGTAGTGTGTGTGTATGGTGTTAGCATGTATGTGAATGTTTTGTGTTAATGTGTTAGCCTGTTACTTTATCGTTAGAACGTGTATGTTAGTGTATGGTGTTAGCATGAGTGCGTGTGAGCGTTTAGTGTTAGAGCGTCAGCAGTGAACCTAGGATTTTTGGCTCCTGCGAGAGGCGGAGGGGAAGAGTGGGAGAAAGTGTGCGTGTTTACGTGTAAGTGCACGGATGTTAGAGTATGAGGTTAGAGTGACTGTACAGGTGTTAATGTGATTGTATGGGCGTTGCTGCATGGTGTTAGCGTGATTAGGTGTTAGAATGAGTTTGCGTGTTAGTATGTGCGGGTGTGTTAGTTACGGTGGGGTGCACCCAGGTGCCACCAACCCAAGGCTCACCCCTGAAAGTGTAGGTGGAACAGAGCATGCGAGCGTATTACACAGTGTATCTTCTTACAACGCATTATTCCCATGTTCCTTCTCACCCTACTCCCAACTAGGAAGCTGCCTGACACCATCTTCTCATAAAATATAAAGAGGGGCGATGTCACGGCCTCCTTTACTTCCATCGGTGAGGAGAACCATTCTTTAGTCTACCTTATCTTTATCCTCTCTCTCTCGCCCCTTTTCCCATCATTTTTGTCTCTCTTTTCTCTACATCCTCACTGTTTCTCCTCTCTCTTCTCTCCTGTCTTTCACTCTTTGCTTTATTGCCTCTCCTCTCTATGTCATTTATCTCTACAAAACCAACCATTATAGCTGCTGTTGGTAAAATCACCCCCGTGACACCTAGCTACACCCTTAGGCCTAACATCTCAAAGTGTCTCCAGAACAGTTTGGCAAAAGGAGGTGGCAGCCCTGGAGACCCCGGGAAGCAGAGCCCATCCTGTACGTAGGTTGTGAGGTGGTGAGGCCTACGACTTCTTTTACTGCTCCGAGAGACAGAAGGGGAGTCTCCTGAACGTCTGTGAAGATTAAGAGACAGGGTTCTACCCTAAAAGCCCCGATAATGTGTATAGAAACAGCAGAAACGGCTTTATAAATTAAACGGGTTATTGTTACCTGGATGTGAGCGTTGCTTTGATTCTCGGCTGCTGGGGACCCCTTCCCCACGGGGGCTCGGACTGTACGCGGCCCGCAAATTAACCCACGGAGTCCCAAACACCTCCTGGACACACTATTTTAGCCGAAACCAACATGGCTTGCGGCTCCTGTCTGGCTGTCAGCAAAAAAAAAAAAAAAAAAGAGCCTCTGATGGCAGCTCGAACGTCATAAACACGAGTAAATAACGCAGACAATGGCCGGAGAAGAAAGGGCGAGCATCTGCCTTATTAACATCAAAAAGAGCCTGATTCACCGTCCACAGGCAGCGGCGTTCAGCTGCTTCTCCTCTCACCTGACGCTCGGCCTCTCGTCTCCTATCAATCCAGATTCTATTACGTGATTTACGGTAATTATGTTTGATATAAATTACCATATATTCTATTTTTCTCTATTGCTGCCACTTCTACGAGTGGACCGAGATCCTACAAACGGAGAAATGTTTATCTCCAACAGCTGAGTCCAAAAGAGAGAACGATTTGCCACGGAAGCAGCTACCGGTCTTCCTCTGAATGCTCATCGTACCTAGAAAGTAACTAAGAGGGAGTTTTACTTCACTGAGAGGGTGGTAGATGAGTGGAACAGCCTCCCAGCAGAGGTGGTAGAGGGTAATACAGCAAGGGGATTTAGACATGCACGGGATAGACATGTGGCTCCTGAATCTAAGGTCAGCGAGGCGCAGTCCGTGCCCTGTAAGGAGGACGTTTATACGCAGGCAATACTTTAACAGAGAAACACAAGCTTCCAGTAACCAAGACCGGAGCTCTTCAGACAACAAAGACGGATCGCAGAACAGGATCGGGTGACGCCGAGCTGCACACTTACCTTTACAGACGCTCACATGTCCAGCGCGCCCCCCGCACGGGCCACACACCTGCGAAGACGAGAGGCTCGTGCCCCCGGCGGGGTATCTTTGGGGTGTCTAGAGCGTCAGGAGACCCCGGGAGCTTCGTGAGCGCAGGACCCGCTCCCCTCATCCCTTCCCAATGCATATTTCATGAAAGGTATTATTCTCATCTCACTCACGGACGGCGAGAGGAAGCAGACGGTCCCGACGAGTGTCACTAAGCTGATTAACCCCACGGGTGCCGCGACAGAAAGATCCGACGCCGGCTGACGGAAAAATAATTCTGAGAGTAAACAGCATTAAGGGCCGTAAAAATAAGCGAGACTCCAAAAAAAATTTTTACAGGGAATTTTTGAATGGTGTAAAATCTAATCTCCTGCGTCTCACCCCTGTGGGAGATTTAGGTTTTATTACATGCATGTTTCTGGTTTAAGGCTGGGACTTTTCTGCATCCCAGGAATAAATACTGTCACCAGAAACATGATACAAGCGGAACGGCCTCCCAGCAGAGATGGTAGAGGGTAATAGAACATGCGCGGGATAGACATACGGCTCCTGAATCGACTGATTAAGGTTTGAGTCTTTACAGCGAGAGAAACGGGCAACTAGAAGGGGGCCGATCTGCCGGCAGATTCTAGGCTGGCTGTACCAGATCCAACCCAAATCAATAAAATCTAAAGAAAAATTGTGCTATACAACAGCTGATTGGCTGTGTCCTCTGTTAATATTTGCTTTATTATTAACCCCCTGTGAGTTAAAGACGCGCCATTAGCGAATCTAAACGAATATTGTGAAATCAGAGGGCAAACGTTAGGTCAAATATAACAAAACCGGCCGACGACCGGATGATGGCGAGAGCCACGTATTCAGGTTCCGGTCCCAAAAGCAAGGCATTTTTTTTCCAGTCCCTGCCGGAATGTTCTTAAAATGTACAGCGCTACGGAATTTGATGGCGCTATATAAAACAATAATATTAAAGATAAATAAATGGGACATTTTGCTAAACCTGGGAGGGTTACTCGCAGAGCTCTCGGTATACGCCGGGCCCGAGATAGGAAAGTGAATACGTAGCGAGCGGGATCTCCTGTACCGGCCAATCGTAACGGTTTAATTTTCACTCTCTCCTATGGTAATAGCGCTATGGAGGCTGAAACAGCCAATAAAAAAACACCCCAAAAACATGCAAACCCGCGGTTTCCTGTATTCACAACGGCCCCTGACGCGAGGAGACGAGGGGTTGATTTCTGTGTCGAATGCCAGTGAATTTATCAGATATATTAAAAATAAAAAATAAAACATATTTGCTGTCGAGTGCAACCAAGTTGTTCCCATTTATTACGTGAGAAATCTTTCCAATGCTGGTTCCCCAGCGCAGGACAACAAGTCAAGTCCGAGTTCGCTTTCTGCATAGCTGTAAATGATGCCATTCCTACGGAGTGGAAGCTTCGGTTCCAGAAAGATACCTAAGCCCTCCCGAAACGGAAAGGGTTAACCCTCACGTGGCCAAATCCTCGGGCGTAAGGCAGCGGGACACGGGGTCCGAACGCTTTACTTCTTCACGATCTGAATGACGTCTTCGTGCTCCATGTTGTGGGTCAGACCCACTCGCTGGGGGCTGTATTTGGTGCTCGTGCCCTTTAAACGACAGACAGGAGGGTAAAAACACAACACGGGGGTCTAGCTACTAACATTTCACTAACAACTGCATTCAGCAGATAAAGCCCAGATCACGGTAACTTGGTTATGACCTTTTCAGTATTTACCCAACCGCTCGTAGGATAACCCGATGGGCTGGACGTCTATTTCACAGGTAAATCCAAGACCACCAGAACAATCCACCCTAATTGCCCCCCTTGGGGTATCTTATAATGAAGCTCCCAAGAGACTATGGACCCTTCCCACTTTAGCCAACAGCCCGACAACTTAGTGAATATGACGCCTTGGGACAGGTTGTGTGATCGCTGCTCTGGGCTGCATCCAAAAGATGGTTACTTACCCAAACCAGGGCGTATTTAAACTGGCTGGCCAGCGTCCTGTGAATCCGGTGACACTATTTAAAAAAATAAATTACATTTAGTTTAAAATAAAACGGTTTAAAATTCCTGTATTGTGGGGAATTGCGTGTATCCCACCAGGACCCCCTTCCTTGACCTCTGTCCTGAATTCATTTACTTACCACGTGTTCCACCGATGCTCCTTTGCGCAGGATAATCGCATCTCCGAAATCAGGTCTCTCTGCCGGAAACAAAAAACATAAAAATATATATTTTTAAATACAAGACAAGGTATTCCGTGCGACTAACCCATATCATCCTCAGACAAAAAAACAACAACTGTGCCAGAGTCAAAAACATAAGCGACGGCAAGTAACTCACCGAGGCCTCGGACACCACAACGGGCACAGAATTAAAAAAATAAAAAATAAAAAAAAGGTTCTAATAATAAATAATCAGCCGGTGCCAGGGTCTGGGAGGGGTCTTACCGCCTCTCTTTTTGGTGAAGATACAGGTGAGGGCCAGATACTCCCATAACCTCTCCAGCAAGAAGTCCAAGTTTAGCTTCATTCCGCAGCTAAAAGAAAGAAAGAGAAAAAAAGAAAAATCAGACATTATTAATATCCTGTCCTTAAAGAGACAGTGAAGAGCGTTAACGTCCCAGCTGCCTATCCACAAGAAATATAATTTTGATGACATCAAAGTTTTATATATTTAACTCATTGAGCACAATTTGTTTGCTCACACGCGAGCACCACTGGGAGTTATTATTTGTGATATTATAATAATAATAATAATAATAATAATAATAATAATATCCAGTATGGATTCTCACCTGATCACCACGCTGTGAGGCTGTCGGGCGAGCCGGTCGACTTCCTCCATGGAGATCTGATCGATTTTGTTGTATACCTGCAGGGAAATATTATAGAGTGAAGCCGCCAAAAAGTTCCGTATCAGCCGACGCCGACCGAGCCTCGGGGACCGGGGGTTCAAATACAGGACTGTACAGACTAGATATCGGAGCGGCTGCAGGATTCACCGCCTTCCGTTATTAAAAGGTACAACAAAGCAGGACGGCGGCTCACCAGCAGATCACTCGCATGTAATATCACTTTTTTAGGGGTGCCAAAAAATACCTGTGACCCCCACCCGTTAACGCCAATACTCTGCCAGGATATACAAAAGTATATCTTTTTCATGAGGATACCCTGGGAAGAACTAAACCTCCAATTTCATAAAAATGCATTTCATGCGATGAATGATTTTTTTTAACTCACATAAAGGCAGTTCATGTAGACTCTGTTTCCGACAATAACATCAATGAAATCGTCCGGGGAGCAATCTTCCCGAAACAGCACTTCTGCGTTGAAGATTTCTGGGAGAGGATAGGGTTAAGGATGAACTCGAACATGGGTGCTCTGCTTTGGAGATTAGAACCTTAGGACCCTAATATTTAACCCTATATTGTCTAATTTTGTGCTTTCTAGCACGGGGGGTCCAACCAAACTCTAACCCTCTGGCCACTCAGGGACTACAATTCCCACAATGCCTGCACACTGAATGGTGTTCCTATTCAGAGCAGATTAGGGGAGCTGTTGCTCTACCACTTGGCGCCCCCTGCTGTCCAGAGGTTTAGGATACTGTATTCGTGCAAGATGAGCTGCACCAGCTTCTCCGAGCACTGGGTCAGCGGCACCGTGGAGTTAAAAGAGATTCCACCTCCCTTTTTGGGCTAAAAAAAGAAAAGAAACGGGTTCAGGACATCGTTACAGGTCACGTGACCCAACACCCGGCAACAGATACGACTCCGATGCCCAAGCAGCGGGCTTTACCTTGAAGTAGATGTTGGGTTTGATTTGGTTCAGGCGGATGCCGACGGACTCCAGCTCCTTCTCCAGTAGGGCCCTTTGTGCCGAGGAAGAAAAAAAAGACATTAAACGTTACTTTCCGCGTCTGTAACGCGCCATCAGGACGACGTTTTATAACAAATCCGCAAAAAGCCTCAAACTCACGCGATTAACACAGAATTAAGGGGTTAATTTCAAAAGACAAAAAAAAAAAAGAAGATCACAAGGCCATACCTGGGAACTTTCTAATTAACCTGATCTAAATATTAACCCTTTCATAGCCCGTCATGAAGATCGTATGCAGCGAATCACCAAATGCGTTACCCCAAAGGGCTCCAGCTCCGGCCCAAGTTTTAAATCTTGATTTTATTATTTAAAGAGAATCTGCCCCCCGTCATCCTGAGATCGGAGGAAAGACTTGCTACGACTCCGGGGTAGACCCTGAAAGTTCCCAGGTCCGCTCCTGGCGTCTACCGTCTGGCGCTCACTAACCTCTGGACATCTCCCTTGGTGGCGTCCAGCATCATTATGACCACATCAGAGGTCCGGGCCACGGCAATCACCTGACGACCTCTGCCCTTTCCTGTATCGGAGGAGAAAGGGTTAGTTTACGAGCCGGGGGGGGGCTTATAATTCACCAGAGTGTCATAAAGCTTGATTGCAAGCTCACAGGGCAAGGTCCTGGCATCTTCTTGTACCAGAACACTGAATTTTTTTTTAATGTTCCTGTTAAATTGGACAGTGCTGCAGAATGTTAGCACTTAAAGGGTTAACAATAATCCTCAGCCAGAGATGGTCGGAGATGCAGAACAAAAGCCGAAGAAAGGTCCATAATCAGCAACTCCCGCCAGAGACCACTTACCCTGAGAGGCGCCTTCAATGATTCCCGGCAGATCCAGCAGCTGGATATTTGCCCCTTTATACTGAAAGAGAGAAATCATGAAAAATCCAACAAGCAAAAGAAAAAGGGGGGGGAAGCAAAGTATCCGACTTTCACAAAAATATCGGGCTTTGGCGAGACGACTCCTCACCTCGATCACTCCGGGGATACACGTTAAAGTGGTGAACTCATACGAAGCCGCTTCGCTGGCTGTGGAGGTCATCAAACTCAAGAACGTGGACTAAAAATAATAAAAAAATTATAAAGAAGTGGATCAGAAATTCAGCACAGACGGGGTTAATGTTGTAAATGACTATCATAGCTGAAAAGGGCTGTTTTTTAATGGAATCTCCTCATAGGCGTACAGAGGCCTTTATCACTCCCATCACTCCTGTGTTCCAATGGCCCTTTATCACTCCCATCACTCCTGTGTTCCAATGGCATGTTGTGTTCGCTGATCAGCTGTATATAAGACCGCGGAATCGGCCGGCGCTTTATAAATAAATGTAATGTAATGCCGATCCCATGCGTGTTTAAATACTGCATTAGACTCTACCACCTCTGCTGGGTGGCTGTCGCAATTATGTGCATTTATTACACCCTCTTGGTAAGCATGTGACAAACCCAGGGATCGGGAAAGTGTGTCACCTCCGGGATCCCCCCCATAGATGCGAGTAACAGGTAGGGGGTACTGACCTTACCCACGGAGGGGAACCCGATCAGCGCCACCCGGGCATCTCCAGATTTCATAACATCGAAGCCCTCGCCTTTACCGGCCGAGGATTTGGACGGCTCGAGGAGCTGAGCGCGGTACTTGGCGAGCTTCGCCTTCAGAAGCCCCAGATGGTACTCAGTGGCTGCAAGAGAGTAAAACGGGTTAAATGTAATGGCGTATTTACCCCGCGCAGGGCAACCACGGCACATTCCCTCCACACAGCAACCTGCTGTGAACCCCCCTCTATACTGGGGGACCCCTAATACAGAGTCACGTACACTCTACACGCTATCTACCCCTCACTCTATTTACAGCCCCCCTACTCCATAGTCACCCCTCACTCTATTTACAGCCCCCCTACTCCATAGTCACCCCTCACTCTATTTACAGCCCCCCACTCCAGTTACCCCTCACTCTATTTACAGCCCCCCTACTCCATAGTCACCCCTCACTCTATTTACAGCCCCACACTCCAGTCACCCCTCACACTATTTACAGCCCCCCTACTCCAGTTACCCCTCACTCTATGTACAGCCCCCCTACTCCATAGTTACCCCTCACTCTATTTACAGCCCCCTTGCTCCATAGTTACCCCACAGTGTTACCCCTATCCATACACGATGCCCCCTCCTCTAACTCCATTAGCCCCCCGCACTCACCCTTGTTTTTCTGGGTTCTGGCGATCTCCTTCTCGATCTCCGAGATCTTCTCCAGGATCCCCATGTCTGCGGCCTACGGGCTCCGGGGAGAGAGAACACGAGAGGCCCAGGATGACACACCGGCCGAAGAGGGGGGCGGGGCCACGACAGCACGCACTGCGCAGCGGCGGCCATCTTTGCTCAGGGCTCTGCCAGCCGCGGTGACGTATAATACGCGCGCCGCTGAGCCTGTCTGCCAACGCACACTCCCTGCAGCAGCTTAACATCGGAGGGGCAGTTATTGGGGGTGGTTTGGGGGGGTAGATAATTCTTTACTTCTAGAGCCACGATGATTAAATAGAAATATATGACAGATTATTGCTTATATATTAATCACTGGTTAATGTCTCTTACTGTATGTAGATATAGATAGGTTTTCCTTAGTCTTGGGCCATTTCAGTCACTCAAGTTTTTTGCACACTATTCAACACGTGACAGATATTACCCCCCCCCAGTACGGGGAGGACTAACTAACAAAAGACAAACATCATGTATTTCACGAACACCCCAGCGGAAACCGAGCAGCGTCTCCATTTATCAGCTATTTTGCATAGAAGATAATTGTTATATATGGAGAAATTCAGCAAAAATTCAGGTCAGCTGATGAACTTGTCTGAAAGGCTTCCTTGTTGATGTTTTAATTCTAGCGTTTACGTGTTTTATCCCCCGTAACAAAAACCAAAGACAATAATAACGTTTTCAAAGATTTTTATTTTTAGGACTGTGTGCCAAACCCTGCACGGCGAGCCCCGATCCCGCTTACAAAACCCACTTCATACGGTTACACGACGGCGATCCCGCTTTTAACGGGCACCCTTTTACCCATCCTGTAGCCGGTGGCGGCCCAAACGGCAGCTCGGGGGGCAATTAAACGGCGTCGTGTGCTACGGCAGCAGCGACAGCAAAAACCCCGCTTGGTAAAAGTTCAAACACTGAGCGCGGAGTTCGTTTTGGGTTTCAGCGTACAAAAAAAAACCTCCGCAGTTAAGCAATACTGATTATTAGGGTGTTCGGCCGTATCGTGCCGCCGTCCTTCTAGACAGTAGTTACGGATCTTTAGATTAAACAACGCCCTCCAATAATGCTAAAGATTAAAGCACCCGGCCCCCCGACAGCATCACACAACCCGCGCGCTTTCTCTACCCCTGACCTGGGGTACGTTGCTTATAAAGCAGGAGAGTATTACGATGCATTGTGCCTCTCGTTGGAACGCGCGGGGTTAAGTGCAGTTGTACAGACGCCGCAACATGGTTACGTATCATTTAACACGCATGTCCCGAACTTAGCTAATGATGAGCCTGTTCACCAAGTAGCTGCACATGACCGGCCTCACCTACAAGCACCCCCATGGCATCGCAGCCATCGCATACAACCTCTACCTCTGTGCCTCCCGCCGTGTACCGAGTGCTTTTGGGGAGGGCTCTATTCTTTTTTACCCTTAAATGAGCCATTTTAACGTTATTTTTGTTTGCTTTCAGGAAAATAAATATTTAAGAAGAAAAAAAAAAGACATGGCTGTTCCTTTAAGAGCGCCGGGGTCACCTGAGAAGCGCTCCACGAAAAGCTCCCCCCCTTCGGATTAGTGAATTAGTGCAATCGCACGCACACGCACCGCGTCACCCGTGACAACGAGCGACGCAACGCAGAGATGGGATCGTTAATGTAAGTGTCATGCCGTACTCAAAACGTTGGGGGGGGTAAGTATTTTACTTGAACACAGGTGCAGCCTGTTGGGAATACAAAGACTTGAAATCAGGTAGGGGGCCACGCAAAGGGTTAAAACAACCAGCTCTGTAAAGCCTTTAGGATCTGCGTTCCTCCTGCTAACAACCAAAAAGCACTGATCTTGGGCGAGAGAATTAAAAAATATGATTTGTGACCCAAATCTACAGCCTTTGCCGTTCATCAAACGACCCCAACTTGTGCTTTATTGCCAAACTGTTCACTTCATAGAAGCTGAGATGGGTGGCAGCCTGTGGCAGAGCCAGCATTATCCAATCAGCTTCTCTCTGCCCTAGCCTTACAAAAGCTGCCCGAACCAATCAATAACTTATCCATAGGGGCAAAATCAATCATACGGACCGTAGGAGCCGGCCGTGGGGATGGCTGCTCGCTGTCTACGCCCGGCCCGTATTACGTCTCTACGTACAGAACTGTAAACATAGAAATCTGGGATAAATAACAGATCCAGAGGCTTTTATTCCTTTAAGGATCTGCAGACCAAAAGGTTAAGGTTTTGTGTAAATACCCGGGTTCTGACCCTGCGCCGCGGGACTGCCTGTCCTGACACTGGGAGTAGAAAAAAAAGGAACACTTTCTCTTTAAAAAGATTTTTTTTTATAACAAATCTGCAGTTTTCCATTGTGCGTCTTACGACACCTTAAAAGTGCTTGGGGGGGCTTTTTTTGTTTTACCCCACATTGATAAAGTCCGGTACAACTAAACGGCTGCGGCACGCCGGTGCCCTGCGAGCGATGCACTGAAGCGTGACCTTGTGTCACACCGAGGACCCTTTTAACCTCTCCCCTGCCAGTGCGCCAGCCCCGTCTTACACGATAACCAGCACAATGGTTAAAAGGGGGGGGGTGCCACGCTAATCGCCGCGCAGTGTTTTGGCTTGGGCAGAAAAAAAAAATGTATATATTATTAAAAAAAAACAAAACCCAAAACCCAGGAAGATCAGACCTGCGGGTGCCGATCTCACCTCAAGTCCTAAGTAAGCAGCAAGCGTAAATCCGCATTAAACAGATCTGAAGCCGTCCCCCCCACCCTGTATTTCCATGAAACTCCACAAAAACCCGCATCTTGCAATTAGTCACTTTCCTAGGATTTTCTTTCCGTGGATAACGGAGGCGTTTTAAACTTCACGAAGCACTTAAGATGTCCATCAAGCTCCTCCCAAATAAAAAACAAGCGTTCTCGCCAAGCAATTCGCCGCCCTTCCTCGCTCTTCGCTTTCGGCGTCAGACACGTACGAATTAACGTGGCGGTCCAGTGGTACTGAAGCTTTAACGCACGATCGCTTAAAAAACCCGGATCCCAAGATGCGTTTCATCTCCGCCCAAACGGCTTTCCTAGACCTATAATCTGATTAAATATATGTGCATTTATAATATATAGATATAATTTTTGTTTTGTTTTTTTTGTTTTAAAAAAAAAAAAAATCTGACATTTGCCATTTTCAATGTGAAAACAGCTAAACGTATTGCAGTCCGGTGGAACGGTTCCTTCCGCGATGATGTCCGTAGGAAGAGGGCCCTAAAAATATTTCACTATTGTTTTTTGGAAAGATGGTGAGAATTTCACTAGCGGGGAGTGCGAGGGGGAGGGGAATAAAAATAAAAACGTAGTCTTCCACTTTTTTTAATGGAGTGTATAACGTGCTGTCGCTGTAACATGTCTTCTGTACGCGAAGGTAGACAAAGCCAGCCTCGGCCGCCAAGGGATAGGTCGCCGGACACCATGTTACCCATTTAGGGGGTGGTTCTGGTGTTTCGGGGAGGAAAAAAAGTTGCACGCTGGAAACTCGAGGTTAGCCCCAGGCAGCCGGGGGGGTGGTCCTTAAAAAAAAGTCTTCTCCAGGAAAACACATAGTCCCGCCTCGGCGAGGACATCGCGGTCAGAAAAAGACGATGGCACATTAAAAAAAGTCAAGCATGAGAAGAAAATTAAAAAAGAAAACCAAAAAAGGGAGTAAAGAGAAAAAAAAACAATTCCATCCAGAGCAAGTAGCTTTAAAACAACCCAAAAAATGTCCAAAAAATAAAAATGATTAAAATAAACCGGCCGCTGGTAGGAGAGGGCGGCCGCCCGACCGCCGCGCCGGCGCTTTACATTCTTCTCAGAGTCCGTGGACAGTAGGGGAAGCAGCATGTCCCTCCGCGGACAGCCCCGTTCCGTCACCCTGGGATTCGCTCGGATCTCCTGTCACCGGAATTCATAGATGGGGGCGCTGTGCTCCGGGACGTGCGTCAGATTTAAAGACTGATACCTAAAAAAATAAACGACACTTAATGTCTCCATAAAACGATGTTAATAAATATCGGACGACGATAGCTCTGATACTTTGATGCAGGTGATCACTACAGCGCCCCCCGCAGGGAGAACCATGTATTGGGATCTGTCTGGCAGCAACGCGGGGTAAGAGACTCACCATTCTGAGCTTCTGTGGTAGTAATACCCTTCTATGGAGGCTGCCGATTTCTGGAAGCAGATGTAGTAGAAGCCTGCGAAGGAAGCCCCGCTGATGTCTTTGATTGTGTGATCAGGGACCAAGAACTGCTCCTGTCCACGAGAAATGGGACACAACGTTATAAAGCAGCACAAGCAGATAACCACCCGCAACGCACACAGGACCACAACCTCTTCCTAATCACCCTGATCAGAAGGAAAGCAGGACCTCAGCCTTAATCCCCCCCAACAGGACTTCCTTTGTCTTATTATCAGCATCATTTAACCCTTTGAATAGGCATAGCAACACTCCACAGGTCGGAGAATGTTCCCAGCCGACCCGTTGCTCCATGCGGCTAACGTAACACCAGAGATAAAAGGAACGGCGACATTACCTTCCACCTCATGAAGACGTAGTCGCCGACCTTCAGCTCATCGAAACCAAAGTCGTCCGAGTTGAAGGTTTTTGCGTACTGATAGAACGCCTGAAACTTCCCCTGCGGGAAAAAAAAGAACGAACATGAATAGCAAGAAGCCAACAAACCTCGTCCCGCCGCTCCGGAAACGAAATCACAGACGTAGAGAATCCATTTGAGAATTTACAGCTACGTTGGTCTTAACAACGGCACTTGGGATGATGTTTCCGACCCTGCAAAGGGTTAAACTTTACCTTTAAGGCTTTATGAAGGGGTGCTGATGCGGGGGGGGGGTTGCGCTATATTTTTGGGAGAAGTTTCCACCTTTTATAACAGGGAAATAAATCTATATATATGCTTACCCAGTGTTTGCGGTCGACGTCTTCATCCGCGTCCCACTTCCTCGTGAGAAACGGGTGCTTCTTGCTAATTATTTCTCCTTCGAAGAAGGTGGTGAGGGTCGGGTATTCCTGGGGGGGAAAAAAAGAACAATTATTATTATTATTTTTTTTTTAAATATGCCTAATTAAGTTCTATTTATGCACCTGAAAAATAAATGAAGGAAAATCTGAGAAGCCGAAGTTTGTTGATTTTTAGCTGTAAATTTTGAGCGCTTTAAAAACAAAGCTGTTGGCCTAAACTTCTTCATGCCATCTTAATTTAATACAGGTAACTGGGGTAACTATTGGCAACGGATATACCCTCCTCTTCACCTTCTGCACCAATATGCATACCGGGAAAGTCACGGTTTGCCCGGAGTCTCAGGGTTTTTGCCCCAAATTCAGGGTCTCCGGGGCAGATTCTGGGGGTCACACAGTCTGGAGCCGACTCTTTCCTATTCTCCCCGCTGGGATCATATATAAGACCCCCAGTTGGTGCTTTTAATCCCAGTATGTTATGGTTGATATCCCTGCTTGCATGCAGGTGACTTAATTAAGAGTATCTTTAAATAATGAAAAGTCAAGGTTTCCATGGCGACCGGTATTAGAGCCATTAAGGTAACACATTTAGCAACTCACTCCATAAAATCTTCACCATGGGCTATTAAAGGGTTAACATTCCCGGAGTCGGCTCACTTAGAAAATTCCTAGATCTGCCCAAAATGTCTTAAATTAATGTCAGTTTTAAATTGTCTGATATTGTAACAGCGCTACGGCATCTGCGGGCGCCATACAAGCCGTGCATCGCGTATCCCCTGGAGACCGACGCTCACCTCTGTAAGGCCTTTTATCTTCAGATATCCACATAGATAGGCGTTCTCCATGTCCACGTGCTGCGGAAAAAGCGACAAGGGGTTAAACGAGGTTACAGCAGCATCTGGGAGATTACGGGAACCGGTAACGGGGCCGCGCAGGCACACCGCCGGTATCAGAGCTGTTATAAGGAGACATCAGGATAAACTGCACCCTCCGGCACCAAAGGGTTAAAACGGCGTGCGCCCCCAGAACACCCCAAAGCTTATTCTACATAAATGTAGGCGCAGTGATGGAAAGGCTCGGCCAGTAAAGAGTTAAGCGAGAGGAGAAAGAAGAACGAGACGCTCCTCATATGAAGTAAGATCACTCGGGCCGGGTCACCGACTCGCCGAAACCCGGCCCCATCCGGCCCCCGTTTCTCCTGCTGTAAAGACTCAAACCTTAATCAGTCGTTGGTCTCGTCTTAGATTCAGGAGCCGTATGTCTATCCCATGCATGTTTAATACCCTCACTGTATTACCCTCTACCACCTCTGCTGGGAAGCTGTTCCACTTATCTACCACCCTCTCAGTGAAGTAAATTTTCCTTCCATTCCATCTCAGTCTCTGATCCTCTAGTGTTAGATTCCGGTCTCTTGTTGTAACTTTTCTCCTCCGTCCTGTACGTTGTTAAACCCCTTTATGTATTTAAACGTTTCCATCGCCGCCGTTTATTCTTTGTAAATCCAATGCTATTCAATACGGGGGGGGGGGGTAATTAACACTAATAAAGAAAAGGTCAAATGTTAGAAATTTACATATAAAAAGGGTCATCATAAACCGCTCTTCTTTTAACTTCCTACTGGAGACTCCTTTAAAGGAGCTGGAAATCACAACCGAGAGACTTAACCCTTGGATCCCCACGAGGCTGAGAACTTTATCGACTAGTAATGTCTTGCTCGATGCCCTGACGCTCAAAGGCTTTGCGCCTCCGATCAGCAGAGGAGACCGGAGGTCGATCGGGGTATTATATCTCAGGGTTCACGTCAGGTCAGCGAACAAAAGACAACCAAAGCAGACTCCCAGTCACTCGTCCAGATCCTGCTTTAAACAAAGCGTATCCATGGAGGTCTCTGCCGTCGCCAGGCTTTATGGGCTTCGCCAAACAGTCCCTTACGACACATCGTAACGTCTCAATGAACTGCCGGACGGTCACAGTCATCTCGTTTATCCGCTCTCATAAGCCTATGCTTTTCTTAACGTGGCAGATATGGGGAACAGCCTCCCAGCAGAAGTGGTAGAGGGTAATACAGTGAGGGCATTAAACATGCATGGGATAGACATACGGCTCCTGAATCTAAGACGAGGCCAACGACTGGTTTCAGTCTTTACAGCAAGAGAAACGGGCGACTAGACGGGGGCCGAACGGGGCCGATCTGCCGGCAGGTTCTAGGCAGTTTTGACCAGGGACCCAAAGAGCCCTCCTTGTTACAAATAAGACCACTGCAGGCCCCCAACTAATAATTACACACTTACCCCTGCCCTGTATATATATATTATATTCCAAATACCAAGCAGGCTCAGGTCGGTGGATTTCCGGTAGGCCCTATTATCTACCCCCCACCTGTACAGATACATTGTATTTGTTGCTATAGTTGCCCCAAGGGAGGGGGAGGCCAAGTCGCCTATATAACCCCAAAGGAGGAGCAGCCCAATTAACCCATTGCCTACCAGGCCCCCCACTACCACCCTTGCCCAGTCGCCCGTGCCCCACGCTCACCTGCAGCACCACCTCCACATCGTAAGAGTTGCCCTTGCTCTTCTGATGCCCCCGGAACTTGGAGCCGCTGTATAGTAGGGTGGTGGCCACCCCGGGCTGCTGGGTGTTGATAGGGGGCGGCGGGATAAGGGACGAAGAGCCGGAGGCCGTGCTGCTGGCCTCAGTGCGAACCGGCATATCCAGGGCCCAGGCCCCCGCTGGGCAGCGGCTCCACAAGACCCGCACACACCGGGCACTTCTCCGCTCCCTGCCCAAGCGTCCGGGCCTTTCCAGCACCGCGTGCTGCGATTGGCTTAGAGAAAGCCCTCCCATCCGACTCAGCTGCTCCTAGTTGGATGGAGCAAGTTCTCGGGATGCCGGGAGTTGTAGTCCAGAAGAATGAGTCCAGGCTGGACGCTTATTGGCTGCGCCCTGGATGTGACGCAACAGGTCAAACCAGGGTCACCAAGATGGCTGCGCCCTGACCACGAAGCGCTGTCTTCTCTGTACTTGGGGTTAGAAAAAGGTGGAACTTAGGAACGAAAATAATGTATATTTATTTTTTATGAAGTCGTTTATATTTACTGCCTGAATGGAAAGGCTGGGCAATAGATCCCTGATATCCAGTAATCGTTAATCAATAACCAATCACCTCCAAGCATCGCACACATTGATCCACAGCAAGGAGAACCAGTTATTGGGATTGTGAGTTGCTGCTTTCATGTAAATACTAATTTATAATTGTAATTATTTTGTTCTCTATTCCTATTGGTCAGTTTTTTAAAGCTTTCTTCATATCGTGCCAGGGAAAGCTGGGGAGTCATTGGATAGTGAATATGGTGATGGATACTAATTACTGAATATTTCACATTTGTGTCGCCCTAACAGGTCCCAGGTGATTTGTGACGTTCAGAGACCATGCTGCAGAGTCTTCGCTCGGCCTCCGCCAGGCACTTTATGCTGGCCAGGGGTGGTCTGTGTTC